>NC_090223.1:53652924-53954174 GCF_024489055.1 Chanodichthys erythropterus | reverse complement strand
TGCATAATTGATAAAGAGACTAAATGGCCATATGCTAAGAATAAATATTCAATCAACATGTGTCCACCAAAGCATTTTTAACCAGCTAGACCCTCGTATGAAAACAGCCAGCTGTTGGCGCTTGAAAGAGCTTTGGAGGCACAGCGTTTTTTCCAGCTGAGACGCTTTAGTTGCTATGATTTGGAATATCCACGACAGTAACATGTTACTAGTATCTTAATTTGAAATATATTACTGAATATAAAAATGCAGTAACCAGCTATATTAACATTGTTGTTAAGTCATTGTACAAGTAGGATAGTTGGTCAGTGTAGTATTTATCCCACCCCTCTTCCACTGTGATTGGACAGCTGGATGAAACGTGACTGTAATGAGTGCTGCGTTTAACCAAAGTTGAACAGTTTTCAACTCTCAGCTACAAAAAAAACAAACAAAAATGTTTTAAATAAAAAAATTAAAAATTAACTATTATTATGGTACATAGTGCATCAAAATGCAGTTTTTGCCTAAAAGAACACAAAATGTTTGAAAGTTTTATGCACCATTTACACAGGTGTAAATTTATCTTGTACCAACTAACATTTTGAAAATACGAACATTTTCATGAATCCGAAAAATCACGTCAAAATGCCGTTGCGAACGATTTACACACATTCGTTCTGCTCATGTTTCATGAATGAGGCCCATTGAATTTTCCTGGGAAAAAGAGCCCAGTAATTTACCCCAGATCTAAACGATATCCCAAATAAGTTAAGATTTGCAAAGATGTGAAGTGATTGCAAAGTGATCTATACCCTTATACCATGTCCTAAAATGTTCCATCGTGTCCAAGTTTCCATCGACAAGATTCCATCGTTTGTCCACTCTCACAAGATTTTGCACCAATGAAATACCTGTTCACACCAGTAGCTATAATGATAACTACAGAGTTTAAATGATTGTTATAATTCTGTAAGAAAATAGTCCACACCACAACTTGGTGAAAGTAAAGGTATTCTTGGAATCACTTTCAGAATAATTTGAAAGAGCTCAAGCTTTTAAAGTCCTCAAGAAATCAAAATGAAAGTTTTTTGACTTTTAGTAGATATAAGGATTAAAAACTTACAGTCGCTCACTTCTGCAAATATGGATCATCGATTTTGATGACATCACTCTGCACTTTAGCTTCTCAACAGATTTTCAGTCCAATCAAATGCTCTCTAGAATCTGAAGCGTCCCGCTCCCAACGTTATAAATAGACTTTGAAGCTGTGGCTGAAATTGGTAACTTGTTCGCACATTTACTATTTTCTTCATGGTGAAAGGCACATAGCCTAGTGCACTATAGGGGTTGGGGAATGATTTAGACAGTGTAAATATGCTTTACATTGAGGCAAATGAAGTCTGGTTTTGCGTTAGTGTCATGTGAACTGCCGCAGAGTGCACACAGTCTGCTCCGGTCCAGAGACTAGAGACTGTTAGAGATAAGGAGGAAACTGAGGCTTTACCAAGCTCAACGGCTCTGGCTGAGCTTTATATCGATTTATATTTATATTGGCTATTATATAAAAGGGGCAGAGCTGTTTGTTATGTCCCTGTTTAAAATAGCAGATGACAAAACTGAAGCACGCTTATAATAAACTGAACATTATCATCCATTGGTGTGGATGCTAAAATAATTATCTTTATCATTACTCTTCTTGGTCTGAGGCAGAGTTGAAACACAACTGAGATCTCCATTATGTCTCCTGAGCTTTGAAAGAGCAATCTCAGAGCAAAACAGTTCCCCTGGGACTACTCTAAATAAGCAGAAGCACATTACAGCAAACAAAATCTCAATTAGGTTTCCACAAAGACAGCCTCTCTAGAGATGTCTAACAGCGATTAAACAGCTCATGTGACTGACAGCACACTAGCACTCAGCTCTTTGCTGGAGGATGGAAGGTAATCTTTTGTCTGTGTGCCTTCTGTCTTGTGTTCGGTCTGTCGGGCAGGTTTCCAGGGAAATTCAAGGGCATTCTCTTCCAGCCTGCATTCAGTAGCCGAGGGGGATGCGCTGCCTCGCTGATATGGAAATACAACTGCGAAGGCTCTGATATTCACCAAGAACAATAGCGTCAAACATGCAGTGCCTTCAAATGGCTTGCTCTGTGTTTTCAATGCGACCAGCCCCTTTTTTGTAGCAGGAATCTCCCCTGATAATTCACACAGGGCTTTTTATCTGGCAACTGTCCTCGAACAGTGGCGGGATGGCCGTCTGATCGCAGTTCCTCAAGCGTGAGTTGTGGAGACCATGCTTTTTCTTCTTCTTCACTTTTCGATGCTCATCAGAGGAAGAGCAGGCAGCGATTTGAGCTCACTGGGTGACAACTCACCCTCGTTCTGATCTCTTTCTTGTTTCCTCATTTCATACAGACACTGCCTGAGCTATAGGGGTGTTTTGGTCATGAGTGACGTTTGTTCTGTCTTGTATTTTTTGTTTGCTGAAGTCTCCTGTGAAGCACCTGACTTCAAGACTGATCCAACAGCATTATAGTGTGCTTTTTGAAGGAGAATTTCATTGGTTGGACCTGCTGAGCAAATATACCCATCATTGAACGAGATTGTGTTTTTAAATCTGAACGCCGGAGCAGTGCTGAACTAACTGGGACATTTTTGTAGCCAAGGATGTTTTGACTGAACGATAGGGGGCATGAGTCATTCAGCACAGAAAGAAAATGGCAGAAGAATTAACCTAATTTATGTATGCTATTGTTATTCTTTCTATAGTTTGATAAAATTCAAGCTCAAAAGCTGACAAACAACAAAAAAAGATTGTTGTAATTTGTGGAGAAATCAGTTATCAGTTTTACTAAAGGATAATAAGACTTGATTTTGTCACATCACACTTTTGAACAAATCTGCTGAGTAAATGATTCAATGACTTAAAAAGACACTGCAGTAATGATGTAATGAATATGAATAAATGGATTATGGGATGAATCAAAATATCCACCACTACTGTTTGATTGACAGATTGGTGGGAGCAGGCCTTAGTCCACTAGCAGAGGAGCCCCGGGGAGGTGGAGACTCTCAGAAGAAGAAGAAGAAATTGTCCAATCGAGGGTTTGGCCGTCTCAGCTCTACACAGGTTAGTCCTCTAAACATGAGTCTTTGTCCTTTCTTCACTCGCTCCCTTAAGCCAATTATCACCAATTGATGCTCATGTTTTTTTAATGACCCTTTGCTGAGCTTTACCGCCTTTGGTTACTCTTGCTCCCATAGGAGTGATTTGGAGATGCGAACAGTGTGATTTTAGAGGCTTGGCAAAGGATCAAAAAGTAGCTCAGAAAAAGTCTTGATGTTGGTCATATTCCCTTAATATGTCTACTCCTCCTATTGCTCTCGCTTAGATGAAGTCACAGTGTTACAGGAAGAATAGCACCCTTGATCAACAAATAAGTCATCTCAAGCAGAAGGTCTCAGGTGGACGACATTCATCTGGAGCTGCGTCAAGAGACCGAGAGTTTTCCTCAACATCTAAGAGCCTATACTCTGGCCACAGTAACTCCAAAAGAGATTCCACACAGCTCAGCGCAGCCAATGAGTCTGAGAGCCTGAGCGATACAGGTAAAACCCATCTTCCTTGATGGCATCATGTCATCATATGTGTAATTTGGTTTTAACAGACAAAGCTAAGGTTATGTAACAGTAAAGAGCAAAATATCACAATCTGAGGATATTAAGATAACATTTCAAAAATAGAAGTCAGTACAATCTACAATTGTTAAAATAATGTTCCATTTTTTTTTTTTTGATTTATGATTTACTGCTTAGATTCAACACAAAAAGAAAATTATGTAATCATTTACTCACCCTCATGTTGTTCCAAACCTGTAAGACTTTTGTTCATCATCAGAACACAAATTAAGGTATTTTTGATGAAATCTGAAAGCTTTCTGTCCTTCCATAAACAGCTACGCAACTACCGCTTTGATGCTTCAAAAAGTTCATAAAGAGATTGTAAAACTAATCCATATGAATTGAGTGGTTAAGTCCAAATTTTCTGAAGAGACTATAGCTTTAAATGATGAACAGATTTAATTTAGGCTTTTATTCACATGTAAACATTAATCAGCGCACACATCAGTTATGGAAACGGAAGCTCAAGCATGTTCGCTTAACGTGCGAGAAACCAGTGAGGTTTGTCCTTGTGTGGTTGAGCTTCTGTTTATGTTCATTGATCAATGTTTATCAAAAGTTGAAGCAATTGTTAACTTGAAATCATCTTAAAAATGCAACATCATGCCAAAAGAGATGTAGTTTATCTGTCGGGTACTCGAGTAGTCAGAATAACCACAACACACACTATTAGTATTGAAATTCTAAACTTTCTGACTAAATTATGGACTTTTGCAAAGTCCATCATGTCCTTTCAATGCAATCAATGGGCATGCCGTGTTTTCAGATATAGTATAAAGTCGTGTATGCATAGAAATGATTGTGTTTTGCTCTCTTTTCCAGCCACGAGTGGGGACAGCGGGACACAAGAGTGCTGGAAAAGGCATGAGCCAGTGGCAGTTAAAAGGGAAAGGAAGAAAAGTCCTGGATCAGCAGCTTGTTTGCAGCAGTCAGGGGCCAGGATCCCGCAGGGCAGGGGACAGGAAGTGGATGAGGACGGGGAGACATCTCCCCTAGAGAGCGAGTCCTCTGAGCAAGGTGAGTGTCAGCCAGTTTGTCTTATCTTAGAAAAGTAAGAAAAGCTTTCAAATGTTTCGCAATTATTCAATACTCTCTCTTTCTCTCTCGCACAAATGCAGTTGATGTCTTGAATATTTCTTAATTGAGTGCATGTGCCCCCAGCGGCAGTGAGAACAGTGAGAGAGTGTGTGTGTGTGACGTGTGTGCGTGTGTGCGTGTGTGTGTGTGTGTGTGTGTGTGTGTGTGTGTGTGTGTGTGTGTGTGTGTGTGTGTGTGTGTGTGTGTGTGTACATGGGGAAACGTTTACATGTGTTAGTCTCGTACTCTTGGTCTGGTCTACATTGTTTGGTCCACTTAGAAAGGAAGAGATCATCTGACCAACATGTAAAGCAACCAAACAAATCTTAGGGCCCTATTTTAACGATCTAAAAGCAAAGTGTAAAGTGCACAATGCAGGTGCACTCAGGGCGTGTCCACTCACTTTTGCTATTTTAACCCTCTGGAGTCTGAGGCTGATTTGGGGCCTGGAGAACTTTTGACATGCCCTGACATTTGTGCTTTTTTCAGTTGTTCATAAACATATTAATGGAAAAAGTGTCATTACACTGTATTCAGCACAAACTAGGCTACAATAATATGTGAGGAACATGTATGTACATGTTTGTGTTTTTGAAGGAATAACATTTATGCGTGGTTGTTGAAAAAACAAAAAACTTAAGTCACTGAAATAAGGCCAAAAAAAGTATAATAAATCTGTGTTCATAAGACTTTAGGGTATTGGAGGTTGTAGACTAGAGTTTTTGCTTCAAAATTATGTAAAAATTATGCTGCCTACTCCTTCATATTTAACAATATATTGATTTAGTTTTTGTAAGACACTTTTTGCCAAGAAACACAGTATGCAAGGAGGCGTGAATCACCACTGAAAATGGGCCATTCTCACCTGAGAAGACAAAAGAATTGGATAGTAATGAGCTGAAATGACTTGCATATTAATGAGGCATTTCAGTCAGGTAGGCTGTGAAAAAAAACCTTCTGTGATGTCTCAAGCTCATTATGATATATGAAACATACAGAAAAATATTATTACAATATAAAGTAATGGTTTTATATTATACTTTAAAATATAATGTATTTCTGTGATGCAAAGAGTCTGAATATAGGCTTTTAGTTTAAAAGCATGCACATTTGGAGAAATATTGGATTCTCATATGCTTATGTCAATTTTCTATACAGAGGAGTTATTTTTATTTAATATTCACTGTCATTACTATGAGCGCTGGTGTTTTCAATTCATCCTTGAAGTCGGAGGGCGCTCTGTGCATTTTAGTCCACAAATTCATCTAAAAGAAGAAGAGGCTATTCCATGAATGGAGTTTCCAATACATACAGCAGCAGGAGGGCGCTAAAGAAACAAAAACTCATCTAAACTTCATCTGTAGAAGACAAGTAAACAGGAAGTAACTGCATGTCTTCTAGAGATCGCTAACCATGACTTTTACATCCAGATAAACACTTTTCAAGACAATAAATACACGATTGAGATAATAAATGCATGTATTGACTGAATTAGCGTCTGAATAGCGCTGGCTCCGTGGGCGTGGCCGCATTAGCAGATAATGAGCTGAATCACGGATTTCTGACATGGCTCTCTTTTCATACAGATTACATTAACAAAGAAGGTTTGTTTTCGATTTGACTTACATGATTTAAAACCTGACATCTTAACGTTTTTTTAGACATAAGTGTAATTTTTTTGTCATTAGTATTCACTAAGTTACAGTTCATTTTCTGAGAACTATCAGATTGGAGTTCGTTCAGAGGGAGAGGAGAAATCACGCATCATGTTAGTTTTCTTTATTTTACAAAAAGCACAAAATTCTGTTTTTACTCTGAGTGTACACAAATGAAAGAAGATATTCCACAGATTAAAATGGTGTATAACTCTTAATTGTATGTGCAACATTGACGGAGTATTTTGAGTCTCTTTCACACTGATAAGAAAAAAACCACGGTGGTATCGCCGGCGATACCGTCAGACCTCAGAGTGTTAACGACGGAAAAATGGTCCTTGCGCCGGGGTGCATTTTTGAAATGGGTTGTCCCTATTCTCTTAATGAGTAATGGGCCTAACATTCAATAAACCAATTGTCATGATCACCGTCTGTTCCTGTCACTGTTCCTGGACTACATCTCCCATCATCCTCTCTGTCACTCACCTGCACACACTTCACACTAATCACTGATCACCACACCCAGCTGCAGCTCATTACCTGGACTATAAAGGACTTCCACACACACCATCTCACTGCGAAGTATTGTTGTCACTTGTGTCTCATTTCTGAGCGGTTCCTTGTATCCTGTTTGCCTGTCTGTGATTGATCTTGCCTGATTCCTGTTTTACGACCCATTGCTGCCTGCCTCGATCCTTGCCTGTACCTTGACTACGACTTTGCCTATTCCTTATTGCTCCTGTTTGTTCCTGTTTGACCCTGCCTGAACGACCACGCTCACTTCTAATAAAACGCTGCAGTTGGAACTTACTCTGAGTCCTGCCTTCGTTACACCAATTACAGTGTTATCTCCCATTCCCTTTAAGAGCGAGATGCGCTAGCGCCATGGCGGATTGCTATTTACATGGCGGAATTAGGTGGCGGAAAAGCTGACCATTTTTTAAGCGAAGAAACCGATCTGCTCATGCACAAAGTTAAAGCGGGTTTTCAAATGCAGGCTTTCAAATAGCTCCGCACAATGAGTCAGTTAATATATATATGTGTGTGTATTGGCACGATTGTTCAATTAATTAGCCAATTTTGTTCATCATTATAAGTAGTAATAGGCTGAATTGAAAATAGGTAGCCTAATTCTAATACACACAATGACTATTCATCATTACATTTTTATATTTATGTAGCCTACACAATAATATTCTTTTCCACTGTAATCCTTTTGTATTTAATATTTGGCATGTTTGTGATGCGCATCCCTGTGTGTAATAAGCAAAGTCAACGCACACTGTGGACGCGCGCAGAGGCGCAGTTTCTACCAACGCGCTCTAACAAAAAAATATTGAGCCGTTGACTTTAGACTTTAGACCAGGTTTGAGATGGTCTATGGCGCAGTCTATTTTCAGCTCCTTAAAATAGCAATGCGCCGGAACACACCTCTTTTTTAGACCATGGGTGCACTAACTGCCGCAAATGCATTTACTAATTTAAGGACATGGAGCTGAACGGGAAAATGTGAACGGCGCCGGACGCAAACTAGCAAACACACTTGCGCTGCGCCTTGCGTCGCATTGCGCCGGGTGTATTATAGGCTCCTTAATGTGTCATTTTGGGGTGGGTTTATATGAAATAGTTAAGGGTCATTAATTACTCGCCCTCATGTCATTCCAAACCCATAAGACTTTTGTTCATCTTCAGAACACAAATGAAGATCTTTGTAATGAAATCTGAGAGATGTCCGTCCCACCATTGACAGCTTGCACAACTACCACTTTCAAGCCCTAGAATGGTAGTAAAGACATCGTTAAAGTAATCCATGTGACTTCAGAGTTTAAACTCAATTTTATGAATTGATGCGAGTACTTTGTTTGCTCAAAAAAAGATAATTTACCACTTTATTTAGAAAATATGAATCTCCAATGCATATTGGATTACTTTAATGATTTCTTTACTACCTTTCTGGGGCTTGAAAGTGGTAGTTGCATAGGTTGTCAATGGAGGGACAGAAATGTCTTCATCCAGATTTCATCCAAAAGATCTTCATTTGTGGTTCAAAGATGAACGAAAGTCTTACGGGTGTGGAACGACATGATGCTGACATTTTTGGGTGAACTATCCCTTTAATGCCACAATAATAGACTGGAATGGAAAAAAAAAACCTGTGCAAATCTAGATTCGCAAACTTACAAAAATGTAATGAAATTACAGGAAAATGTTTGCAGACTTTGTGATCGGAATTTCTGTCAGTAAACGTTTTAAATACCAATTCCACAGATGGAAATCAAGCAGAATATGAAGTTGTTCCCATGAATGTTTAATTTACTTGCTACTTAAGCACCTCAGAAACCTCCAGACAGCAATAATATAACTCTTTATTTCATATGGTGTACAAATGTTTGCACAGGAAGATTTCCAAATTAGATCAAGATGTCATTGTACTGCAACCATTTCTTTATAGTCATTCCAATATATTTTGTTTGGATATTTATATATATTAAAGTCAGATGTGAACAGCCACACTGAAATGCCATTTTCATGATACAGAAGAAGATGAAGAGGAAGGCAGTTACGGCAGCGAGGAAGGCCAAGACATCAAAGCTCCGGCGTTGAGGGATCTGTCGGCTATTACAGGCCCCTCCCCTTTTTCTGTTGTCAAACTGGAAGCCAATCAGAAGGCAAAGATTAAGCGGGAACGACAAGAACTTTATGGTAAAAGTCATCAAAAAACCCAGTGATAGACACACCTCACCTGCTTTTTTTATTCTAACCCTTTCTCTTTTGTGAAAACCGTTCAGGATCTCAGTATCGTGCTGTAACAGAGGGGGACGTGAAGGTAAAACGACGGGCCCCCTGTAGATCCGTCACCGTCCCCAAACCACTAGGTGTCAGAAGGCGACCAGGGAGACCCAGACTGCAGGACAAACGCTGGCCTGGGATTGCGGGCAGGCCGGGTCATTACAGAAAGAGCAGCAGCCTTCTCTCGTTTCCCAGCAGCAGCAGCAGCAGCAGCGAGAGGCTGAAGAAAGCCACAAGAAAGAGCTCCATGCTGAGAGCCACGGTAAGCAATGAGAACAGAGAACATGGGGTGCAGGGTGACGCAATATATTTCAAAGAAAGTATGCTTATGCGTCTCACAGATCTCCAGCTCATTTAAACATGCATGCCATGTTCTCCATCTCTCAGCCTGGTGCTATTCTGGTTTTTTTTTGTTGTTTAGATGTACAGAGATATATAGTAATAGTAATAGGATGTAATAGAGTAGTATAGATAATTGTATACAGAGATATAAACGTGTTTGCATGTAACAGTTTGACTTTGATTTACATCGGTAACTTAATAATCTGTGGTTTGCTTTACAACAAAATGCCAAGATGGGACAGAAATCATAGAAACTACTAGGCTATAATGCTGCACTAAGTGGAATTGTGATTTTCATTTGCTGTAAGTTTGAATTTTAAAGTTACAACACCAATTCAAATTGGAATTGTGATTATATTACTCAGTTTGAGTGGTCTAGTTTTACTTCAATAATACTGGACTATGTGGAAATGATTATAGCTATCTATAAATACGTCTTTTAGTTTGTTTACTTGGTTATTTTGTTCAAAAAAACAATGAAAACCACTGCGGCAATTGAAATGGAAACCAATTATAAGGAACATCTTAGATTCATGCATTTTACAGTACTGGTCAAAAGTTTAGACACATCACTATTTTTAATGTTTTTTTTTTAAAAAAGAAGAATCTTCTGCTCATCAAGGCTGCATTATGAAATATTATTGATGAAATATTATTGAAATTTAAAATAATGTTTTTCTCTTTTAATACACTTTAGAATGTAATTTGTTCCTGTGATCAAAGCTGAACATGATCCTTCAGAAATCATTCTAATATTATGATTTATTATGAATGTTGGAAACAGTTGTGCTGCTAATATTTAAATATATTTTTAGGTAAAAAGAACGGCGTTTATTCAAAATAGTAAAGATTTATATTGTTAGAAAAGATTTCTATCATTTTTTTTATCAATTTAACACATCCTTGCTGAATAAAAGTAATAATTTCTTTCAAAAAAAAAAAAAAAGAAAAAAGAAAGAAAAATATTACTGACCCCAAACTTTTGAATGGTAGTGTATATTTTTATAAAAAAATAAATAAATAAATGCTGTTCTTTTTTAAACTTTTTATTCATTAATGAATATTTAAAAAGTAATACAGGTTCCAAAAAAAAAAATTAAGCACCACAACTGTTTCCAACATTGATAATAAATCAGCATATTAGAATGATTTCTGAAGGATCATGTGAGACTGAAGACTGGAGTAATGATGCTGATGAAAATTCAGCTTTGCATCACAGAATTAAATTATATTTTAAAGTATATTAAAATAGAAAACCATTATTTTAAATTGTAATAATATTTAACAATATTGCTTTTATTCTGTATTTTTGATTAAATAAATGCAGGCTTGATGAGCAGAAGAGACTGCTCTGTCTTTCAAAAACATTAAAAATGTCTCCAAACTTTTGACCTGTACTGTACATGTACTTTAATAACTTTAAGGCACTTGAAATATGCACCTATCACTAGGAAATGCATCCTAGTTTTAAAGACTTGACTATTGTTCTGTGGAAAATACTAATTACGAACAAGTTGGTGTTTTCAAACTTATATCTGGTATCATACAGTTGAACTCTGCAACTAATCTTTGAAGTTTTCCTCACTGTAGAGGAGAAGTTACTTATCGACTGAGGCCCAGTCTGCAGACAGTGATGATAACGGCAGTACTCGGAGAACCAGGCTTCGAGAGGTACACATACAAACACAACTTTTTGTACATTTAACACTTGTCTTCTCTTGCTGAGTAAGAAGTACCTTTATATAAAGGTGATGTTCACACGCTCTGACATGTGATAACATATTTTGCTGAATGTGGAGAATGTAGAAAAGAGTTTTCCTTCATTTCCTTCAAGTGATTCAGTGCCGTTTCTGTGGTTCAGTCTAAAGGTCGAGCAGTCAGCCGTCTGATGGAGAGTTTTGCAGCAGATGAGGGCTTCCACCTGGGTGAGGACAGCAGCTTCTCAGACGAGGATGAAGAGAGGAAGGTGTCCTCAAATGGCAGATTTGCTCCAGGTGAACAGCTGTTTAACAAAGCTTCCATTAAGAAATGGATACTTGTGGTCTACGTAAGACTGTGCGCTACAGTATTTTTATCATAATGGGTGACTGGTGTTGTTTTCCATGAAGTCGCCGTTTGTTATGTAAAACTGTATTTTGAGTTTGTTACGGTCCCTGGTTTAAATGCCTAGGAGTGAAAAGGGACACATAACAGATAACAGATAACATAACAGATGGACAACGGCTAGAGTTTTCTAAATAAATGATTTATTTAAACACAAATTACTCACAAAAGTAACCAGAAATAAGAGATGGGGAGCCCAGCGACAAAAGGGGAAAAAATAATAAAGTCAAACTGGGACTCCCCACTCCAAACAAAAATTACAACATTACAAAATTACAACCTCGTGACTGCCTTAAACAGCATAAACAAAATTCACACAGCTAATATAACCCTCAAAATGGATCAAAGTGTTTGTCATGCAGCATATCTAATCGCGTAAGTATGGTATTTATTTGGATGTTTACATTTGATTCTGAATGAGTTTGAGGCTAT
Organism: Chanodichthys erythropterus; assembly: GCF_024489055.1. NCBI lineage: Eukaryota > Metazoa > Chordata > Actinopteri > Cypriniformes > Xenocyprididae > Chanodichthys > Chanodichthys erythropterus. The sequence goes on along the minus strand of NC_090223.1, from coordinate 53,942,116 downwards.
GCTCCGTGGCTAAAGCTAACATTACACACTGTTGGAGAGATTTATAAAGAATGAGGATATGTTTATGCATTATACAGACTGCAAGTGTTTAAAAATGAAAATAGCGAAATGGCTCTGGCTCCGTGAATACAGTAAGAAACGATGGTAACTTTAACCTCATTTAACAGTACATTAGCAACATGCTAACGAAAATTTAGAAAGACAATTTACAAATATCACTAAAAATATCATGGATCATGTCAGTTATTATTGCTCCAGCTGCCATTTTTCACTATTGTCCTTGCTTGCTTACCTAGTCTGATGATTCAGCTGTGCACATCCAGACGTTCTGCCCTTGTCTAATGCCTTGAACATGGGCTGGCATATGCAAATATTGGGGTCATACATATTAATGATCCCGACTGTTACGTAACAGTCAGTGTTATGTTGAGATTCGCCTGTTCTTCTGAGGTCTTTTAAACAAATCAAATTTACATAAGAATGAGGAAACAATGGTGTTTGAGACTCACTGTATGTCATTTCCATTTACTGAACTCTTGTTATTTAAATAGGTAAATTAAATTTTCAATTCTAGGGCACCTTTAATTCAAATCATTGAGGACTCTGAGCCGGGGCATTTGCGAAATGCGCATAACAGATTTGATGCTTTTCATCTTGCAGCTCCTCCGAACTGTGTTCTGACCAAAGAGCTTCTGACCGATGGACTCAAGGTTCTGATCTCCAAAGAAGATGAACTACTGTATGCTGCCCGTGTGCAAACTCTGGAGTCACCTGATGTGTAAGTGTATAACTCACAAAAAACCCTTACAGCATATTTACTGCTTTTGAGCTGTTTTGTCTGTTTTCAGACTTTTCATATTTGGATTTTGGGGGAAATCTGACATGAAACGACATGAAATATTAAATTGAGTTTAACTTATTATATAAGAAGAGAGTAAGGAGTGATATGAGAGACATGAGAGAACAAGTGTAGAAAACTGCTTGCCAGGGACAACGGTCAGATATACTATTTAACATCATATTAGGGCTTTGCGATTAATTATAATTGATTTTAAATTTTGACTTCAAAATTGATTATCAAAACAAGATAATCGAGGTAAAGTGATTATTGTGCCGTTGCCGCATTGCATCCCGCGCGCCTTCCTTTCCTTCACAGTGGTGTGCTTTCATTCCTTCCTAAGCCAAAATTAACATCCAAATCAGCCAAATAAGTGAGTGCTGTAAAAAAACAGACTTCTGTTGCTAAACTGCAGGACGTGCTTGATATTAAACAGGGTTATTAAAAGTGCATTAAGCCACAAAAGAGACACTGTTCCCCAGACGGCTTTTTGTGTGCACGCTCCAAATTGGAGCCGGACGCGGATAAGCAAATGGGCTTTGGATTTGTACCTAAACACGTACACACAAAAAATGTCAAAATGCCTTTTTGGAAATAGGCAAAATGCCTAATTCTTTTCTGAATACAACTGTTAGTACATCTTCCTGAAAAACTTAAAACACTGCTTATTAAATTTATATTTTTGTTCTGTTCTCTTGTATTTATTTCTTCTTTTTTGTTTGTTATTAGTTTCTATGTTCTTATTGTATAGCTGAGTGTTTACTGTCTTCTGTAACTCTTTTGTAAGGACTATTTTGTTACATTAGTTAATCTAGTATTAGTTTTTGATAAAGTATTGATAGTTGTGAAATTTCACTGATGTTTAAAATGACTCATATCGTGAAATAAGACTTCATATCATCTAGCCGCTTTGGATTACATTTTTGAGGATCGGTTCACAGGGACACGTTTACTTACTGAAGTAGGATTTTTCCCTAATTATTAGATTTTTCTTTAATTATAAGATGTGCAACGGATTGTACGGTTAAGGTTCAACGGTTCGGCACGCATGTGATTCGTGTATTAACTGCTAAATTTAACCATCATAGAGTCAAAATGTATCATTTGGAGGTGTTTTTTCTCGCCAGTTGACACATTTAAACGATTTTAAAAGCGAAAGAAGAGGCGAAAATCGTGACTCGTGAGCTGTTATGTGTGCGCACAGCCTCACACCCCCGAAACGTGCGCACACAGAGATAGAGAGAGACAGTCGGACACTGAATTAATTCCTCTTTCGCGTTTACTTGCGCTTGAACAGACACATACACACAAAATTATGTCAAAATTTGGCAAGTATTCTCTTGGTTATGTCAAGTGAACAGTTGAGAAAGAAACCAGATGTGTGTCAGTTATTCGGTCCATGCTTTCCTTCTTAAAGTGACAACAGCCTAATATTCTTGCTGTCTGTGTCATTAATGTTAGTAAAATAAACAATTTAAAAAAAATCCTTATCATATACCATGTTCTAGAGAAAAGAAGAGCAATCAGGAGGAAATTGATGAGGACAGCTTTTAGGACAAGTGTGTCGTGTAAAGTGCGAGTACCAAGCAACATCTCCAGGTGCTCCCTTGAGAATTTATGTGCACCCCTGCATATAGCACACCTATTATATCGTGCTTTCAGTATTGACCAGAAATAATTGTGATTAAGATTTTTGCCATGATCGAGCATCCCTACATGATACATAAAAAATACCACTATTAAAGGGATATTCCCAAAGACTATAGAACACAAGATGCATCACTCATATTGTTTTGAATGGGAGAAAGTGCAACGCGCAATATGGCGGAATAAGTCCGCCGTCTAAATAAAAGCCAATTGGCAATTGGTAAAGTCATCGCGTCACTGCGGCGGCCGTTAGAAGCTCCGGTTCCTACAGAAACAGTCAGACGCACGCCTCTGAAATGAGACGCAAGAGACGCATTTAGGACTGCGCATGCACATTAGCTTAATCCAGTGTGAAAAATAAAAAAAATTTTTTGGTCATGATTCAAGCATTTAGAAACAAAATTTATGAGACCGTTGTTGTCAGATTTCATTTGTGATTTTATAAATGAAATTTAATCGAAAGCTTGGCAAACAGCTTTGGAGAATTTGATGTTTCCCCATTCAAAGAGATAGGAGCTGCACTTAAAGATAGCCTCCGAGTGAAATGACTTGTCTTAAAGGGACTTTGAAATTCCACTCCAAAATCAAAATTCACGCATAATTTACTCATTTTAAATGATAAACCATCACATCCAGCCAACTGTCATACATGGGTTCATGAGAGCACAGTGAAGCGCAACGTCAGCACATTGTGAACGTGATGTAAGAATGTTGTGAAACTCAAAAAAAAAAAGTGATGCTGTAGCACAGAGGATGTCACTTTTTGTATGTTTCACAATGTTGACGTCAAACGAGAACTCATGAACCTGCATTTGACAGTTGGTCGGAAGCGATATGGTTTATAGTTGAAAAATACAAACACCTATTGTTTCGTTAGACACCGACTCATCAACTGGTGTCATATGGATTACCGTCATGTTGACTTTGTGTGGTTTCTGAACTATGAGGGTCCCGTCAACTTGCATTATATGGTATCACAAAGGTAAATTATTTTTTCTAAAAATCTCTGTCTGTGTTCCACAGAAGAAAGTCATATACATTTGTAGTAAATGATGAGAGAATATTAATTTTTCGGGTGAAGAATCCCTTTAACCATTAGAATCCAGTGTTCAACACAGCCGTGTAATAAACTAAAAAATTTACTTGTGAGGAGTGAAGGATGTGTAGTAGGTTACTTTGTGAATAACAGGTGCACATTCTGTGTGTGCCTGTTTACAGAATGTCTTGCACCTATCGTAAACTCCTGTTGCTGTTTCGATTAACGTTACTTCACTACCACAGTTAAATGAGCAGTGATCATCACCCACTAGTTTCCCACAGACCTTAGTTGGTTGCACTAGTCAGCCTGCAACATCACTTCCTCTAAGTCCTCTGTTCAGCAGTAGAAGTGTTGCTTAAGAGAATCAGTCACAGCCAATGAAAGTGAGCTTTCCGTAGGAGTTTGACACGGATGGCCAAGCATTACACACAGCACTGAAAATAACTCCTTTGTACTTTCTGCTCTCTCTCCAGCTACAGTATTGTTATCGACAGGGAGAGAGGAAACCGACCCAGAATCTACTCCCTGGAGCAGCTCTTGCAGGAAGCCGTGAGTTTCCCACTTACAGCAAACAAACCTGCCTACGCTCTGAGCTTTGGCCTCTCAGGACCCACGCACATCACCACATCCTCCAAAATCCCCTCTTCCATTAAAGAACTGCGCAGAACAATATCCTCTTTCCTGAGATCCCTATACACAACACAATTTCCTAAAGTCCTATTTCCTGCACACCTTTTGCTTTAGTTTTCTTCACACCAGATCAAGATCTACCCGTTCACACCCTCTCACCTACATGTACACACATTAACACTGGGGGTGTAATGGTTCAAATTACTCACGGATTGGTTTTTATCGCGGTTTTAGGGTCACGGTTTTGGTATGGTATGTGCTGTGATCAGAGATAAAAGGACTGTAAATTATTCAAATAATAATATAATCATTTTTAAAGTAACAAAAGCTATTCAGTCAAGAGCAGTGAGTGATTTCCTTTTTTTTTTAATTGTTTGATTAACATTAAAAACAAAGACAGCAGGAATATTAGGCTGCTGTCACTTTAGGACATAATGCACATGCATGGTCTTTCACAACTGTTTACTTTCAATTAAGACATAACCTACTATGTTTGTTAGGATACTCACCAAAACGGACATGTTGACATAATTTTTGTGTGAATTTCTCCATTCAAGCACAAGACTTATCAAAGAACTCAATATTTGCCTGCCGTCTGAGTGCGTGCTTCGAATGAGTGCTCTTTCACGTCGTCTTGCGCTTGAATGTTTAAATTGGCCAGGCTTAAATGAGCTTAGTTGCTGTTCAGGTCTCACCTGCGCGATATCAACATCCGGGTGATGACGGTGTAAATGACTGGTCATATTATATCATATGGCACTTGCATTGAACAAAGTGGTAAGCCAGAATGCATATCAGTCAACAGAAACATATATTAGCCTAACTAAATTTTCAACAAACCATATTATAATGGATGTGTGTAGTCAGATTGCAAGTGCATGCCGAACCGTGAGAACTGTTCAACTTTTTTAAATTTTTTTTACCGAGAACCGTTACACCCCTAATTAACACACAGACTCTTCTTGACACTTTCCACAAATACGGTACACTTTGATGACCTATTACTTATTCTTTCTAAAAGCTTAATAGGGACAAATGCCATGTTTTTGGTGCTGTATGAATTTAGACTTTGTATAAAAGAAAAGTAGCTAGTTTTAAATACATCAAATAATGCCCCAAATTACGTCCAACTTACATTAAATTCATTGCAATAAAAGTCTAAATAGACTCATTCCATTTTTCTTAACTTTTACAAATATTGTTGTTGACTATTTTCATTATCATTACATATTACCTTTTATGTTTATATATAGACAATCACACACACAAAAAAACTGAATAACAGGTCTGCAACTATTGCAAACCTCATACAACATTAAAATAAATGTACTGATCATTTGTTGTTTCTACCCTGTTAATGGAAAGTGCATCCTGTTTAAAATGGTTGAGGAGCATCTGTCACTATTTTGCCGCCAAAACACAATCACATCCACCTCCTCTAGACGCCTGCACACAGCACATCTTTATTCAGTGAGCACTGGGCCTTTCCAGCACCTTCATATCTTTTTATTCCAACATATGAAATCCCACAGCAAACCTCAATAATATGCCAGCAGGGCAAATTGACATTTCCCTCAACAGCCACCAGTATAAGTGGCTGTACTCTCAGGATGCGTTTGTGCATTTCAAATGCCCATATTATTGTTGGTGAATGTAGACATGCAGGGAACTGGTTTCCACACTATCTTCACCATTTTGCGTTTTAACACTGTTATAGTTCCTCAAAAAATTTAAATTCTTACTCTTGTCCCTAACCCATATGACTTTACCTGACCAGACGTGGGAAACGTGTTTGAAAACAGTCATAGCATATTTTATGGATGACTGGCATTAAGACTGAGTGTTAAAAACATCAAAAACTGCCATTTCTGAATGCAAATGATGCATTGTGTGTGCACACCCACGAGGAGCACTGTTCTCCCTCAATGTTAGTTTCACAGGTTACAACAACATTGTAGCTAATCTAAGCCAATGGACTCTAATTATATAGTGTAAACCATAGTACATTCTTGGCGTCTGTTCAGTTTTGCTTGTAACCTGTTTCCTTCTTGTTCCTGTGTTTGTGTTAGGAGAGATCAGTGGTGTTGACTCACTTGTTTTCCACATTTCTAATAACATCCTGCACAAGGATCAGTAGCACTGACACAAAACATTGACTTAGTATATGTATTCATTTACTAGATAGACTAGTCTTTGACCCATAGTTTTTTTTAGTGGCCATTGGCAATGTCTAGATAGCAGGGTTGCCCATAAATATACAATGATAAAATGGATAGATACTGTCCTGAAACCTGATTAGTCAGTGTACCTGCCATGCTAAAACAATTTAATGTACTGTATTAATGTAGTGTACTGTATCAACTTTACTCAAACATTTCCTATTGTTACTGCTTTATTCTAAACAGTTCATATTTCTATTTTCTATTCAACACACAGAAACACACACACACACTTGTGTTATTCAGCTGTTTCATTGTGTAAACGGTCTACAGCAGCTGTCTCTAATTACACTGAACTTCCACTTTCTAGAGCATTCCAATCCTCCATGTACCTTTGACACCAATCTACACACACAACCTTCCAGCTTCACATCCCATCAGTCAGAGAGTGCCTGTTGCCATAGCAACAGTAAATTAAAGAAACCTGAAAAGGGCTCGAGCTGAATGGAGAGATCTGGGCGCTCTGTTAGACAGAGAAACGCTGCAAACCTGCAATCACAGTCGCACCATTCACACACTCCTCATTATTACTCAGCAAGTTAGTGTTTACCGCACCTCCGCTTCCGTGGCTTTCAGCCCTAACATGCTGGCATGAGATAAGTGCTGCTTTCATAAGGGCCTCACTGATTGACTTCTGTGTGTGTGTCATTTATCATCTTGGGAGTCCAAAACCACTTTCAATGGCATTGCCTGACAGAAGTTTGTTCCTGTGTGTGTGTGTGTGTGTGTTAGGTACTGGACGTACGCCCTGACACTGAGACTGTGCTAACAGAAGGGACTAGAGTGTGTGCTTACTGGAGTGAGCGCTCACGTTGTCTTTATCCGGGATATGTGCGAAGGGGTGAGACACACAGAGACACATTTTTTTCCCTGTCATTAGAATCATCTCAAATAATATTTTTTTTAACCCATTCAGAGGTTAACGAACTAATGAAAAGTGATTCAATTACATTAACCTAGTTCTGGTGGTCTTCTAGGTGGTGATGAAGGTAAACCTGGTGGGGTTATGGTGGAGTTTGATGATGGAGATAGAGGGTGGATCTCTCTCTCTAATATTCGCTTCCTTCCTCCTGGATATCAAATCCAATGTAGGTCCCACTTTGCATTTTATAGTTTTACCTCACTAGACATTCTAATAAGAATTGGTCATTAGCTCTGTTTTAAAATCTAGTGAGTGGCTTCCACCAGTTGAACAGCACCAAACCTACTCTAAATAGCAAAAACTGAACAAGTTATTGATTTAAAACCATTTAGGCAGCAACCTTGTGGCCAAAACCTCTAGTCCCTCTGGCCTGAAGCTTCTTCCTATTAATTGTCCCACTCTCTACAATGAGCCAACTCCAAAACTAAAGAATAAAAATAACAATACTAGTGGTACAATACAAGTATTATAGGCTAAGCCTAGGATTTGGAACCGAGCATCTGTCACACTGACTTGACGTACTGTATATTTGATATACTTTGTTATAATCTTTAAAGGTCAATAGAAAAATTATTTGCTCTTTCAGGTGCTGAGTCGAGTCCTGTGCTTGTCCCTGAGGGGCAGCTTGGGAAAAATAGCTATATGCAAGAAAGCAGGATGGCAAGAACAGGCAGATACAAAGCTCAGGATAAGCCAGTCAGAAGACCAGGTATGACTCTCTGCCTTTTATTTCTCCAATAAACCACCAGAAATCGCTTTGCCTCAAAATCTAGTGAGTTGCCTATATAGACAACTTTCCAAATGTGCCTATGATGCCCATAAATGTTGTCTAAGACTCTGTGAATGTTGATCAACCTAAGGTTTACTGTAAACAATTATTTCCTTACAGGGAGGCCTAAAGGTTCAGGGCTAAAGAAGTCTCTCTTAGACAGTGTAGCCAAGAGCTCAGCATCTGCTTTGACATGGCCATCAGTGGCTGCACCCAGGAAGAGAATGCCTGTTAACTTTTTCCAGCTCAATGGCTCAGCTTCGAAGAAGGCCTTGAAAGGCAGGGTGGCAGAAACATCCTCTCGACCTTCAGTATCCATGACAACACCAACCAAAGGCCTCTTTAGCAGTAGCTCTTTTGAGGTAGACTCCTTCAGCAGCATAGCTAATGGTTATTCATCCTTTGGGAGCCAAACATCTGGGATTTCACTAGAGGGCAAGAACACCTCTTATGGTCAAAAGAAGAGAATTGAGGAGCCAGCACCACCTCGGGGCAAGAAAGCAGAATTTCTAGTCAAATTGGACCATGAAGGTGTAACATCTCCAAAGACCAAGAACAGTAAGGCTCTCCTGTTGCTGGGAGCCTCAGGATTTGGCTCCAATGGTGTAGGTGGTCTTCCCAGGGCAGAGGCTTATTCACACCCAGTTTTGCTGGTCAAGGACAACAGGAAAGGTGATGGCTCACGAGCAGAGCTCCTGCTGAAAGGTACATCAGTCCAGAGGAAGCCTTCACCTTCAATGCCCATGAGTGAGTATGGAGACTTGAACATTGTCTGCCACAGAGACTGCCACAGCTCTTACTCAGACATGGATGAGGAAGAGGAAGAGGTGAAGAGGAGGACAGGTAGTGCTGCACTTGCTTCTGCCTCTGGAGGTTTGAGAACAGCTGGCCAATTTCTCTCACGCATCTCAGTCTCCTCATCTTCCTCAGGTTCTTCCAGCTCCTCCAGCTCAGGCTCTCTTTCGAGTTCCAGTCTGTGCTCTTCTGAAAATGACTCATCTTACAGCTCAGAGGATGAGGAAAGCTCCACGCTGCTACTCCAGAGCTGCCTGACCCCCCACCATTCATTGCTCCAGACCCCTGAACCCCCTGTGGGACCCCCACGGCACACCTTTGTGGCCAAAGCTGTGGCCGTGTCCACTGCCAAAGAAGGGCATAGCAACCACAGTGCTAGCAGCAAGCTACTAAAGAGGAAAGAGTTTCCTAGTTCACTCTCCAAGACCTCTAAAGATCTAGTTAAGAGGCAACGGCTTCTAGCAGACCAAACTAAGCCCAGAGTGTCACCCATCCTGCCATCAAGACAGCTGTGGAGGTGGTCAGGAAGCCCCACACAAGTGAGTCATTGTTGAAAAGATAACCACTTTTATCCCAGCTTTGTTAATCTATCCCAGTTTAATGTGCAGAGTCCAACTTCAGATCAGGCATTCACAAATCTGAATCCTAAGGGTGTAAAGGGTGTAAACACTAACTTTGTAGGGCTTTCAAAACATTGCTCTAAGTCAGGGGTTCCCAACCATGTTCCTGGACCAGGTACAAGTCAATGCTGTTTCTTTGTTCAATTTGCACACTGTACATGGGTTGAAGCTCTTAATTTTGAGTTTTCAGAGTGCACCAGATTGATGCATTTAACCTTTAAATGTACAAAATTTTCTATCGGGGGCGCATGCCCCCGGACCCCCCTAGCGGAGGTACATCCAACAAAGTTTTACAAATTACAGTGTCAAATAATGTACATTTTCTGAACAAGAATACGACAACAAAAGCTCCTTTCATGTCAGTAAAGCTGTTAATAGAAAATTAAATTGTCTTTGGACAAACATAGATTTGGGCTAAGCCCCGAATGTTTACAATGTCTGGCTCCGCCCTTGCCCCCCAACACAGCATGTTTTTAATGTCTCCTTAATTAAACACACCTGATGTCATCAGCTCATTAGTAGTGAATCCAAGACCTGAAATGGGTGTGTCAGACAAAGGTGACATGCAAAATGTGTAGTGTTGGGGGCACTCCAGGAACCTGTCTGGGAGCCCCGACTTTAAGTTGTTTTGTCATGTCAATGTCTGGCTCAACTAAGCATGCACTGGTATCATTTTTTTGGAGTCTTGAGAATAGAGGCTTGTGGTTTGGTACTTACCATTATAGTTACCAATGCCAATATGGTGCATCCCTATGCTTAACCAATGATATGAGTTTCTAACCAGTGACTACATTTAATAAGCTGTTTAGTGGGTGGTTAACTATAGTGCAAACAATAGCAGATGGGCCTGGCTGGAAACAGCCTTTATTTTTGTTCTCATTCCCGTAAACTTGACCTTTTAAGCAAACAAAATAATTTTCGTGTACAAACATATGCAAAACTCAGAAGCTCTCTTTATTACATTAGCGCCGTGGACGTAAGGGAAAGGCACGGAAGCTTTTCTTCAAGGCCATAGTACGTGGCAAGGACGTGGTGCGGGTAGGAGACTGTGCTGTGTTCCTTTCTACTGGGCAGCCTCATCTACCATTGATCGGCCGCATTGAGAGTTTCTGGGAATCGTGGCAGAGCAGTATGGTCGTGAAGGTCAAGTGGTTCTATCACCCTGAAGAGACCAAGCTAGGCAAGAGACATCGTGATGGCAAAGTAAGTATCTAGATATATGGAAGCCAGTCAGTCATGATGGACTTTTAGAAGATGCTATAAACATTAGAAGTTTTGACAATGAGTACTGAAACATTGGTATGTAGGGCTGCCCCCGATTAGCCATTAGTCGACATACTGTAATTACCACAAGGACCCGCCATTAATGATCTGTCCCTCACAGACTGCGTGACTTTGCCACTTCCTGTGGAGTTTCTGCAATTAACCAATTAATAAAATTTTGGTTGACTGACGTTTAGTCGACTATTAGGGGCAGCCTTAGTATTTAGACAATGCTATCAGGTAATGCGAGTTGTTAAAGGAAATAATTTTTCATTTTCCCTAGCATGCCTTGTACCAGTCATGCCATGAGGATGAAAATGACGTCCAGACAATCTCTCATAAGTGCCAGGTGGTCACACGTGAGGAGTATGAGCGATTGACCCGCAACAGGAAGTCCGATGGGAGCTATCATGACCTGTACTACCTGGCCGGCACCTACGACCCCACCAGTGGGCAGCTGCTCACTGCAGATGGGATGTCCATACTCTGTTAGCACTGGACTTGCATGTCTGCGTATACTACTGAGTTGTCTTTGGTCCAAAGTCAGAGATGCTGCATTGCAAGTAAGAAGCCGGGGTGCACTGGACGTTCTGACAGAGGACCAGGAGGTAGACTACCACCGTCATACCCACAAACCGTCTACTCTGGGAAGATATCTGCATGATCCTCCTAGCGATACCTTAGAGTAGATGCAGTTTTTCCATGGTCCTAATTCTCTTTAGGTTATCTAATGGACATATTGTGGATATAATTTTCTATGAACCGTTTATCTGATCTTAGATCACCAAAGCAAAACTCTTGGTTTGGAGAACATGGCGGATGACTGTGAAGACTTGAGCCATGTTGTAGGCTGTGGCGGTGTTGGGCGCTCTCCGCACGTCACTTTCATGATTCCAGGGATATTTAAGTACATATAAGTATATATATATATATATATATATATATATATATATATATATATATATATATATATATATATATATATATATATATATATATATATATATATATATATATAATATTAATTTCATGTATGTATATATAGGGAATTGTTTCCTATCAAGCCATACACTTCAGTACCTCTTAACATGTCTTTTTATTCAGGTGTATATTGTACAGGACAGGTTGCTTGTGTTTGTTTTTTTTTTTGTTTGTTTGTTTGTTTGTTTTGTGTGTGTGTATGTGTTATTTTTGTTGTCTATATGTAAATATTCAAAGCTATTTTATATAAGTGTAATGTACAGAGGCTTATCTTGCCATGTTTCGATTGATTTATTTTTGTATAAGTGGGTGATCTAGTAGTTGTTGATTTCTGTGAGAGGGTGAACTGATGATGTATGCATTGCACTGCACATGGCCTGCTGATACAGTGAGAGAGGAGGCATCCCTGCCCTGTTCTTCTCTTTCAGGGAGAGAGGTTACATGGGACGCCATCCTTTTATCGGCTGCACTTTGGGCATTTGTTCCTCTAATGTCTTACTCCAGTTTGTTGTTGCTTATGTTTGCAGACTCAACACTTTAATGTTAAAACAAAGGGAAACAAGTATTGAAACTTTAAAATCGTTCTACAGATTTTATTATGAGTAGTAATTTGACATGAGTGATTGAATTTAATCATGTGAGTCTACAAATAAGGAGAGTAAAAGGGTGAATCTCATAAAGAAATGTCCAGGCCATAATTCACTTCAAAATCATAAAGAAATTCTTTGCTTTGCATAAACTGATGCAGTTTAAACCCCCAAACTCTCATTGCTGTAATGTGGGAAAATTGTCATTCCCATAAATATAATACATTCATAAAAATCAGAAGGTCTGCCTGGGCACAATGATTTGTTTGCTCCTGACCGAATTTGTGAGATTCACCTAAAACTCTGGTATATAATACCAGAAGAACCTGAAAAAGAATTCCGACATGTGTTATTACTGTATCTGATGCATTTCTTTTGTTTTCAAATGCATCCTGCACTGTATTTACATATTTCTTTGCTCATTTTTAAATTTAGCACCCATCAAAAGGGGTATTTCTGTTAACGGTGAAATACACCTGATTCTTTATCTTAGAATCCCAGGGTCAGGGCACTAAAAGCAAGGGATTGTTCGAGCACTAGGCACAGCTGGAGTTCGTAGAGAAGTTGGCGTACAGTCAGACTGTACTCCATGCACTCGTTTTTCACTGTGAGGGACAATCGCATTCATGCATGAAGGAGCATCCACTGTTTGAAAGGCTCACACAATCACAGCATTCTTCTTTTGTGCCAAAAATGGTCGTTTCTGATTATGCAATCTTCACTGTATTGTTCAAGTATTATATATGTATTTTTTTTTTTTTAAGTTGTTTTATCATTAGTGTTTATTTATTGTCAGTGTTACTGTTTTATTACAAAACCAATGGATCATGATGAAAATGTCTTATTTGCCGCAATCTATTTGACCCAAAAGTGTGGCACTAATGTGCATGCGGCTTGAGCTACAGTCAGACCTTCACCTCTTGCCACCCCATTAACAACTGCTCCAGCCCTGCAGGGGAAGTGACGCCGTTCACTGACCCCTCTGTTTCCTGACCGTTTACCCCATCCTTTTAGATTTACAAATGGACTACCAGAATGTCCCCATGGTCATGATTGGCCTTGCAATTTGCTTATTTCAGAGAGCCTGAAAGGAAAGAATATATGAGACTATATTTAGAATAGCATACTTCTCGTACTGCTGGAGTATATAGTATGTATGCTGTGCACAGAATGCAATTTTTCTGTATGTATAGACAGAATACTTGGATGACCTACAGTACCACATTTGTGCAGTAGAGCACGGAATACTGTATCCCACAATACAATGCACTCAAATTGACTAGTGTGATGTCTGAACCAGAAGCACATAATTTGATCAGAAAGCCAAATGTAAATTACACACAAAATTGGATTTTTATTTTCAATAATTGCTGCATTAAACAAGCACTTGCTATTTACAAAAGGAGTAAACAGTATACACTTTACTATGGAAGCTTGTTTCCGCCACTGAATAAAAAAATAAATAAATAAAAAAATTGCAACATCTCATAATTGACTTTTTTTTCCTCACAAACTGCAACTTTACATTTCACACTTTATTTCTCGCAATTGCAATTTTATATCTTGCAATTCTGAGAAAAAGTTCAGAATTGCGAATTACAAAGTTCAATTCTGAGGGGAAAAAAGGCTAACTTTTGATCGCAATTCTGACTATAACATGCAATTGCGACTTTATATCTTGCAATTACAATAAAAAAGTCAAAATTGTGAGATATAAAGTATAATTCTGAGGGGGTAAACGGCTGTTTTTTGTTTTTTTTTCTCTGAATTGCGAGTTTATATCTCGCAATTCTGACTTTATCTTGCAATTGTGAGGTTATATCTTGCAATTTGGACACTTTTTCTTGTAATTCTGACTTTTTTTTTCTCAGAATTGCGAGTTTGTATTTCCCAATTCGGACTTTATATCTCGCAATTTCGACTATAGCTCACAATTCTGACTTTTTTCTCACACTTGCGAGTTTATACCTCGCAGTTCTTAATTTTCTGCAATTGCTTGATATAAAGTCCAATTATGAGGGGAAAAAGACTTGACTTTTCTTAGAATTGCAAGTTTATATCTCGCAATTCAGACTTTATAACACGCAATTACGACTTTACATCTTGCAATTCTGACTTTTCTTCTCACAATTCTGACTTTTTTTTTCAGAATTGCAAGTTTGTATCTTGCAATTGTGAATATATTTCGCAATTCTGTTTATACCTCACAGTTCTTACTTTATAACACGCAATTAAGACTTTACATCTCACAATTGCGAGTTTATATCTTACAATTTGGATTTTTTTTCTTGCAATTCTGACTTTTTTTCTCAGAATTGTAAGTTTGTATCTCGCAATTGCAAAAAAAAGTCAGAATTGTGAGATTAAAAAAATTCACAATTACAATTTTTACTTTTTATTCAGTGGCGGAAAAAAGCTTCCATACTTCACCATATTTACTAAGTACAAAGCTGATATTCCATTCTGAATATAGCCTGGGCTTATGACTTGTTCCCCATTAATAGTTTGACATCATAAAACTAGTATAATTGATATGTATTAGGATTTGATTAGATTTGTTTATTTAAAAAACTAAAAAAAAAACCTCTTCTAATCAGAGGAAGGTTTATATAAAATTGTCATGTGTGTGTGTGTGCAAGTATGTGTGCCTTTTTTGTACTCTGCCTTTATGTTTGACTGTTTTGACACAAGAGGGCACTGGATAGAGTTGTGAATGTACTTAGCATACGTTAAGCATGCATATTATCTAAGGACCTGTCTGTAAGTCACACAGCTCTAATCGTTACACACAGATTCAGAGTTGCTGTTGGACACAATATCCTTTTAAATCAGGGGAGAAACTTAATTAGTGTTCCCAAATGAAGGTCAAAGGTGTTTTGTTGCAGAGGGAGCAAGGATATTCAGGTCAGCACGTCTGATATGTTACAAGAGCAGGTCACTTGTTCATGGCAAAGGTGCAATACTACTTTGGCTAAATATTTGAACGGCACTCAGCATTTCTAAGCTTTTTGCAAAGGCTGGTGGGTAACAGGAAGTGATAAGGAGGACGCAGGAACGTCTGTCCTATTAAGCAGCTTTCTTTAAATGCCAAAAGGCATGTACTTAATATTCCGCTTGTCCAAGAGTCTCTGATAAATGAGATGTTCTAACTTTGTTAATGAAAAATTATGTATATCTTTATATCTGTTTATTTTGTTCCATTGTTTTTGTTTTTTTTTTTGTTTTGTTTTTTTTCTCTGTTCTTTGCTTTGAAACATTGTAAAGATTGTACATGTGTAAAGTAAGGTTTGATTTTGGGGTAAACATTTTACAAAAACAAACAAAAAAATACTTTATGAGTATCAACTGTAAACGTGGTTTAGTATTACAATTTTTTTATAGAGGGCTTATGAATAAATATCACATTTAAAAAAAATAATCTTTGGACTTTCATTTAGTTTTACATTTCTTGTTAGAAAAATGGTGAGTAAGACACTTTGGATATGACCAGGAACATTTATTATTATTATTATTATTATTATTATTATTATTATTATTAAACCATTTGTAAGTAAATTGTTAGTTTTTATTTCAAGTTGTTTAAAAGCCACATTTTACGTGTCATTCTACATTTCACTAGTTAAAAATGTTTATAAATTGGCTGAATCATGTTTATATTTCAGTCTAATGATGTGCACAGTTTTCTGTGAAGGTTAGGTTTAGGGGTAGGTGTTGGGTAAGGGCATAAAAAAATATCAATAACTTCATATAAATACAGTGGAAGACTATGAGATGTCCTTTCTAATAGGGCTGGGCAGTATGACTATGGTATCGTGGCAATGGTATAATGTCTATTGTTATTATATATGTCTATTTTGCTATATCGTGTATATTGGGGTATGCCAATAAATAATCATAGCACAACACAATTGACACCAGAGACAAATGAGACAAAGCACTGGACATGCTTGACGTTATAAAAAGTTATTAAATGCATTAAGTCAAGCCTAATGGTTTGAGAGTTGGACTTCATGCGCAGTCCTAAATGCGTCTCTTGTGTCTCATTTCGGAGGCGTGCGTCTGACTGTTTCTATAGGAACCGGAGCTTCTAACTGCCGCTGCAGTGATGCAATAACTTTACCAATCGACGATTGGCTCTTATTTAGAAGGCGGGACTTATTCCGCCATATTGCGTGTTGCATTTTCTCCCATTCAAAACAATACAAGTGATGCGTCTTGTGTTATTCTATAGTGTTTGACCATAGACTGTAAAAACCGCCCACACTCAGAACATTATGTCAGTGTGAAATAAACAGTTATGGAAATGTAGAAATTAAAGATACAATGTTGAAGATCCCGAAAAAAAGTCATTTGGCACCTCAGTGACTATTTCACTCAGAGAAGCTGTAAATCTCAGCTGTCAATTATGAGATCTCACCCCTGTTTTTATAGCATCAAATAACTAACTAAAACCAAACTTTTTTAGAGAACAAACACTTGAACTAACACCAGCGTGATAAAAACTGCCTAAAATGACAGAAAACTGTCTGATGTAAATTGATTGTTTAGTTTGTCTCACATCCCTTTACATTACATAGAGAGGGCGGAGTTTATGACCTATACTGCTTCCAGCCACCTGGGGGCAATCGAGACCATTTGGCTTCACCATACTTGGCTAAACGTCACGTCACTTTATTGCACTTGAACGGTCAAATACACACACAATTATGTCAAAATGCCCATCGTCGTGAGTATTCATGCAAACATAGTTGATTATGTCTCAAGTGACAGGAAATATTTAGGTGTAAACCATATGTTTGTCAGTATAATGGATCCGTGCGTTTGTTCTTAAAGTAACAGCAGCCTAATAAACCTGCTGCTCTGTGTCATTAATGTGAATCAAACAAAAGAGAAAATAACTCCGTTTGCAATTTTTTTTCTAAGTAAAAAGAAATATATTGCTAAGTAAAAAAGTATGAAAAGATGATTCCATCAATTGCTGGTATCGACAAAAGGTCTTCATTTAGAAGACTCAATTAGCCAGAAAGTAAGTAAAGAAATAAATTAAATTTGTATTTGAAGTTGAATTCTCTTCAAATTTTCCTATGGAAATGAATGGTATGGCAACAATAGTAACCAAGATTTGTTTTCCCTTCATTAAACAATTCTTCCAGTAGGCTAAATGCCTTCTATAGAGCCACACCATTTGTGAATTACATTTTTTAACATACAAATAAATAAATAAATAAAAATTATGTTTTCTATCCTTTACTTCCACTGTGTAACATCAGGTTGATTGATCCAGCCTTTCCACCCTTTGGCAATAGTGTTTGTGTTTGAATTGTTTGACAATTTCTGCCCTCCATTAGTTGTTTCGCTGTGGTACACAATCACAGAACACAATTTTGGTCAGTGACCTTTCCTGAGTTGTGAGGGACGTTATTGCAGGGCTGTATAGTATATGTTGACCAATTTAATGGAAGCCCAAAAGTCCCTTTGTTGTTTATCTCTGTCAAGGCCTGTAGTAAGATCTTCTCACTGTAAGAAAACGTTTTTTGCGGTTATTGAATTTCGCACTCATTTCAGAATAATTTGTTTGACACATACAGTAATATATTAATTTATTGGTTACAGGAATAGTTCACTCTCATCATTTACTCACTTTCTTTTTCCAGTACGGATCACATAGGCATGGTTCATAGAAGTGCTGTCTACTGTAAGTTAACTATTAAAGGCTTTTACAAAACATGGCTTTGATGTATTTTTCCAGACTTTCTTAAGCACCTTTTTAATTCGTTAAAAAGCATCCAACAATGTTCCACATCCCTCTTTATTTCAGGTGTGTTGCCTGTTGTCAAGCGGAGAAATGCTATCCAGGGCAAACATCGGCACCTCATAAACGTCTCACCCTCTGCGTGACCCTGTTGGCTCTGGGTGTGCGGAGCGGCTCAATGAGGTGCTACAAGACATGAACAGGACCAGTGCTCGACTTGCACACTAACTCGGCTTTAATGGGAATTTAATGATCTAGCTTGCTGGAGGAGTTATACTTATTACAGAGTTCGTGGAAAAACTGGAACTGTAAGTTCTGATGGCGCAAACACTGTAGACGAGACAAATGTGTGTGTGTGGCAGGACTCTGATCCAGTTTGGTTAGACTAATCCACATCTCTGCTGCTGATTGCTTTAGACTTGCACTGTAGACATAGATTTGGTTTCAACAATACTCGCAGCTTTACACAAGATTACAGACTCTCTCGGCCGCATATGTTTCTTCTCTGTGTAAAGCGGTCACTTATACAGTGTCAACCCCACAAGCCTCTTGTTATTTCCACCTGTTATTGCCACTTAAATTTGTTATGTCTGGATGGAGACAGTTTAAAGACAGTCCAATAAATTGTGTCTCTGCATTTAAAGCTTTGAATCTTGTTTTTGTTGCACTTAAAAGAATCTGTTGTTGAAAGTCGCAGAGACATGAAATGTTCAGAACACATAAACAACAGTCCATTCTATAAAGTCTTGCGGTGTGACATACTCCAAAAACGGTTTATTCTTTTATCATGTTCATGCATACAATGCTTTTTTGAGCTGCTATTAAAGAAATTGTTTTGATGTCCGTAGACACATTATACATTACTCTACCTCAATCTAAGAGCAGTGTTGAATGAAACCTTTGTTTGGTGCCGCACACAGCTGGTTGTTGATTAGGAAGTTCCTGTTTTCCGAGCATTAACTCCGACCCAACGGCAGTGCTCGGAGTGGCCCCACAGGGAGCAGAAAGGATGACTGCACATCAGCTCTGAGGGTTATCTTGGGAAATTAAAAAGACAAGGTTGTCTGTGGGCTAATTCCAAATGCCATTTTGGTTCCTTTAGGGCATGGTATTTGTAGGGTTGTTCCAAAAGTAAGTGAGCAATAGCATCCCTTCATGAAAGCTTCATCTGCAAAGCCATAAGCTAAGTGTACTTAAAACACACATGATTTATTTGCCACATCGTATTTGCTTTGGTATCAAATTCATTTCAGATTGAAAATACATTGATGTATGGCTTTGTATAGGGTGTAACAAATGCACACAGATACAAGCTGCATCTGAATATGTATACTTCTCTAGCAGGAGTAAACTATGAAAGACTAGCAATGTCCAAATAAAAAGAAAAAAGGTTTGTTTAAGAACTGTTCACTGAAATGGTTCTGTGTCATCACTAAGAAAAAATACCCTTTGAAACCTTTATTTTTTTAGATGTTGTAGTAATAGTAAAAGTAGTGCATAAATCCATCCATCTATCCATCCATGCATCAATCCATCATCCATCCATCCATCTGTCCATCCATCCATCCATCCATCCATCCATCTGTCTGTCCATCCATCTATACATTTGTGGAACATCCATCATCCATCCATCCATCCATCCATCCATCATCTGTCCATCTGTCCATCTATCTATACATGCATCAATCCATCATCCATCCATCCATCTGTCCTTCCATCTATTCATCCATGCATCAATCATCTGTCTGTCCATCGATCCATCCATCCACCTATCTGTCTGTCCATCCATCTGTCCATCCATCCATCCACCCGTCCATCCATCCATCCATCCATCCATCCATCCATCCCATCCATACATCTGTCTATCCATCTATCAATCCATCCATCTATCAATCCATCTGTCTATCCATCTATCAATCCATCCATCCATCTGTCATCTGTCTGTCCATTCATCCATCCATCCATCCATCCATCCACCATCTGTCCATCCATCCACCCATCCATCCATCTGTTTATCCATCTATCAATCCATCCATCTATCAATCCATCCATCTGTCTATCCATCTATCAATCTATCCATCCATCCATCCATGCATCAATCCATCATCCATCCGTCATCTGTCTGTCTATTCATTCATCCATCCATCCACCATCTGTCCATCCATCCCACCATCTATACATCTGTCTATCCATCTATCAATCCATCCATCCATCCATCCATTCATTCATTCATTCATTCATCCATTCATCCACCATCTGTCCATCCATCCATCTATCCATCCATGCATCAATCCATCATCCATCCAGCATCTGTCTGTCCATCCATCCATTCATCCATCCATCCATCCATCCATCCATCCATCCATCCATCCACCCATCCATCCATCCATCTATCAATCCATCCATCTGTCTATCCATCTATCAATCTATCATCCATCCATCCATCCATCCATCCATGCATCAATCCATCATCCATCCGTCATCTGTCTGTCTATTCATCCATCCATCCATCCACCATCTGTCCATCCATTCACCCATCTATACATCTGTCTATCCATCTGTAACGAGGTTAGTAGATATGGGAAGAAGGAGGCGGGAACCGGCGAACATTGAACGTAACTTTTAATGTAAAATAAACAAAGAACAAAACGAAAGTAATGCCGGCAGACCCTCGCGGACGTCTGCCGGCCACACAAACATAACAAAACATAAAATAAAGTCCAGGCCTGGTCCTCTCTCGTCTTTCATTGTAGTCGCTCCTCCTTTTATGCCTCCGGAGCTCCTCCGTGAGAGACTCGAGGCCGGCACGCCTCGCAGGTGACGCTCATTATCACTCGCGTCACCGGCCTCGCGCCGTTCCCTCACGGCTCTCGCCCGCCCTGCTCGTCACATACCCCCAACGCCCCTCGCAGGCCGGGGGGTACCTCCGAGACTGCGCTCTACTCCCCCCCGGGGCCTGTCTCGGCGGCCGCAGCACCTGGGGGTAAGGACAGACGAGACGAGAGAAAGGAGACGGAAGCAAGGGGAGCGACAGGACGAGAGAGGGGAGAGAGGAAAAAAAAAAAAAATTCTTGGTCCGGTTCCCCGACACACTGCCGCTTGGTCCTCAGCCTGCCGAGAGGCTCTTCTTCGCGGTGCCATGCGGTGGCACTGGACGCTCGGTGGACGGCCCGATCCTCGACCGCCTCCTGGCGGCCGGCGATGGCTCCTCCGACTGAGGGCAGCCGGCAGCGAGTCCCCCGTTCCCTGCTCCTCCCCTTTATGGCGGACGGCAGCAGGCTCCGGCCCACGGCGAACGGCGGCGACTCCTCCGCTCCCTCTTGGACGGCAGCCACCCCACCTCGTCCCAGGGGCACGGCCTCAAGCTCTCCGTCCCACCTTTCACAAGGCTCCAGCACCACCGCTTCGGGCAGCCTCTCGCGGTCTTCACTCCCGCGCTGCCCGAACTCCGCAGCACCGCGATCCCCCTCAGCAGCGAGGGCTCTCCGACAGCATGTCCCTCCTTCCTCCCGGGTTTCGGCACCAATGTAACGAGGTTAGTAGATATGGGAAGAAGGAGGCGGGAACCGGCGAACATTGAACGTAACTTTTAATGTAAAATAAACAAAGAACAAAACGAAAGTAATGCCGGCAGACCCTCGCGGACGTCTGCCGGCCACACAAACATAACAAAACATAAAATAAAGTCCAGGCCTGGTCCTCTCTCGTCTTTCATTGTAGTCGCTCCTCCTTTTATGCCTCCGGAGCTCCTCCGTGAGAGACTCGAGGCCGGCACGCCTCGCAGGTGACGCTCATTATCACTCGCGTCACCGGCCTCGCGCCGTTCCCTCACGGCTCTCGCCCGCCCTGCTCGTCACACCATCTAACAATCCATCCATCCATCCATCCATCCATCCATCCATCCATTCATTCATTCATTCATTCATTCATTCATTCATTCATTCATTCATTCATCCATCCATTCATCCATCCACCATCTCTCCATCCATCCATCTATGCATCAATCCATCATCCATCCAGCATCTGTCTGTCCATCCAACATTCATCCATCCATCCACCATCTGTCCATCCATCCATCCATTCATCCATCCGTCATCTGTCCATCTATTTATCTATCTATGCATGCATCCACCATCTGTCCATCCATCCATCCATTCATCCATCCGTCATCTGTCCATCTATTTATCTATCTATGCATGCATCCGTCATCTGTCCATCGATCCATCTATCTATGCATGCATCAATCCATCATCCATCCATCCATCATCCATCCATCCTTCCATCCATCCATCATCTGTCCGTCCATCCATCCATCATCCATCTGTCCATTCATCCATCCATCCATATTTTAATTATTTTAAATTGTTTGTTTTATTATTTATTATTAATAAAAGTTTTTTTTTTTCATTTTATGTATTTTATTATTTATTATTTATAAAAGTATTTTCAATTTAAAAAAATATTTTATTACTTTATTATTCCATAAAAATATCTAACTAAGCTGCAAAAACAACTCGTTGGGGACTTCTGATGTCAGACAGATCAATACATCACATGTGACTATCCACAATCGTCAGTGATGCCTATTGGCTGAGCAGAAACTTGAGCCGTCCCACCTGCTCATGCTGAGGATGATTTGAGATGGTGTGTGTTATGTTTATGCCTCCTGAAGCCCGGCTGTATTTGCACAGCACTCTGCCAGTATTTACTCAGGACTGCAGGGCTGTAAACAGCTCAGTGACAGAAAGAATGAGAGCCACATACTCTCTCCTATAGCTCCTCTTCTCAGGTTTTTTATTAACTGCTGTGATATCATTCACATTTATACCACTCTTTATCTGTTCTGTCATGGAACACATTTGCTCTTGCTATTAGCAGCAGTTGAAACAAAATAATTAGCAGAATATATGCAGTTTTCATACTTTCTGTTTGTGTGAGTAGCCTATTTGCTCATTGTATGTGTATGTGAGTGAGTGTGTTTGCACGTGTATGAGCAATACACTGTGTCCGTGTGCGCCTTCACTGGAAGACAGCAAATTTGTACATACCGCAAGAGTTTGGGTTTGTTGTGACAAGAGAGATGGTGCTGTTAGCAATGCAACAAAAATAAACTGAGTTTAACTTTATGCAAATGAACAGAAGGAGTGAGGAGAAGGAGTGAGGAGTGACTACCTTCTGGATGTGCAGACAGTGGAGCCCATGTGATCTGCCTCTTGTTATAGCAGCCACATGTCAGTGTAATTTCAGGATAATTTTAGGCAAATCATGTTTATTTGCCAAATTCCTGTGAAGAACTAATCATAATGCTGAAGACAGATCTACCAATCAGAGCACTGCTAAAACATCTACTGTACTATAATGAAATATTGGCTATGTATATTTCAATCATGACAAATCTCTGAATATTTTTAGCATGTAATTGAATATGACAATGTGAATGTATTTGGTCTTGGCAGACTAGATCTGCTATGATGCTGCTGCTGATGATTATTGCTGCAGCTGCTGCAGAGCAAATATGGACTTGCTACTGCTAAGAGATACGCAGAAATGCTGCGAGAGCCTGAAAGATATGTATGTAAATCCTGTAGCAGATCTAGGCAGGTGGAGCTGGGGAAGGTGGAGGGATTCAGAAGAACTCTAATAGCATGCAGCAGGACTAGTTTACCTCAAACACTGAACCAGACCATTTAAATGTTGAGCGAGCTCATTGGCTGCAGGATCCTCAGATGGCAAGTTTGAGCGTGGAATCTTGGGACATGTGATCTTCACCTCAACAGCTGGTGGAAAACAATTGGGATAGGACTCGGGAAGAAATCATGTTCATGGATGCAATTATTAACTTTATTGTAGTATGAAGCAGAGCAGGACCGAGTGTTGTGGGAGCTGAACGAGGCCGCTGGATTGTGCAACACACGCCTCAAACAGCTGAACTTGTATTAGTTTACAAACACCGATTCTGCTTTTCCGATCATGAGAATGAGGTAACGCAGCTCTGTTTATCATATTAGATACATTTGAGAGTGTTTTAAATGATGTTATAATGTTACTCTGTGCGTTCACTCGGTGGCTGTTGTGAGACACTTGTTTGAGACACACTTCAATAAGCTTGATCGATTTTAGAATATCATATTAAATGATGGCTTGTGTTGATAAATGACATGCAATTAATTTTAAAACGTATTGTATGATGGAGAAAATTCTGTATTACTGTTACTAAAACAAAGCTGCATCTGATTATGCTATGTTAGCTACTTGACAAAATAGTGTTTTTCTCTGAGGCATGGTAAAGCATGGTACTCACGGAAAATCAAGGAAATTAAATTTAAACAGTAAGACAAAACATGTTGAGCTATACAAAAACAATTCGTTTTCTGTCTATAAATGTAACCAAACAGCTGTTCCCTTGTCTAATAAAACATGTAATATATTAAAGCGTCTTTGGTGTTTCCATGGTTTCTACAAAATAAAAATGGAAACCGAGGGTAACGCGGGTATGACGCAATTGACAGGCGACTCCTCACACGTCCCGGAGCCTTGGTTAAAATTGCAATTTTCTCATGATTTACAAATAGTTGCAAATATTTGGGATATTGTAAGTACTCAAGTGAACAAAATATATAACACTGGCCTAGTGGTTTTTGGATATTTTACTGCAAAATTGTTTTACATATTGCACCTTTAATTACACCCACATTTAATGCAATATATCTGAATCGTACATATAGTTTAAAAAGGGCCCAGAATTGTTTGATCATTTAACACATTCCCTCTTATTTGTGGTGACTGATGATGTCATGGTTGTCATGGTAACAGCAGCTAAATGTCGCCACACAAGGGTCTTTTAACATGCACGCAGAGGCCTAATCACATTGGAGGAGTTCTGGAATTCATCCAAGCTATTATTCCTTCTATCCCTATGAATTCCATATCTTCAGTCAGCGCTCACAGAGTCACTGCGAGCGATTGTGCCACGCAGCTCAGATACACCCACCACATCTGCTCAAAGAGAGCACTTAGATTTGCTCAATAGCTCATTGTGAGATGCTTCACCAATCCTTCCGCTTGTTTCTCCTCCCCCTTTCCCTAGATCTGTCTCCTGAGTTTTCATGTTGGTTTTAGTCTTGTTCTCCCTCTTGCCTGTATTTGTTCTGTCCAGGGTCAAAAAAATCAACCGGAGCCAATGCCACTGAAAGTGACACAAATGCCCAAGATATTTAAAAAAAAGGCATAGTCAAATAGTCAAATAACTGAAAACACTGAGGTAAACACTGCCAACTTATCCAAAACTTGAAACAACAATCACATCAAGAATTTATGTGGTAGTAGAGCCGTATAATCTACACAAACAAAAGGGACTGTAATTATTTTCATTTTAACATGTATTATGTATCAACAACTATATTTGACAAAGTATTTGACATAAAGCGATGACATTCTGTGTGGTGTTTGGCTGTAGTTATTGGGCCAAATACAAGACCATGTGATTCTTGATGGGCTTTAGTAGATGTTGTCCTGCTCCATTATTAAAGCAGTCTTTCTACTCAAGTGGTGGAAGAATAAACTGCATATTGCAAAACTGTGAAAGGTTTCTCTCTTTCAGTGACAGTGAATGCAACAATTAATCTGCATATACATAGCATTCTGTGATGTGATTACAAAACCAACTAAGGTTCAACCCTTGACACACAGAAATGCCTGAAACATCTTTTCAAAAACTGTCCAGGCTGCAAGTATTGGCTCTTAAAGCATTAGTTCACCCAAAAATGAAAAGATCTAATAATTTACTCACCTTCAAGACATCCCTGTATATCACTTTCTTCTTTCAGATGAACACAATTAGAGTTGCATTAAAAATATCCTGGCTCTTCCAAGCTTTATAATGGGAGTGAATGGTAACCAAGATTTTGAAGCCCAAAAAAGCACATCCATCCATCATAAAAATAACCATACGGCCAAAATAAAGGCCTTCTGAAGCGAAACAATGTGTTTTTGTAGGAAAAATATCCATATTTATAACTTTATAAACTATAATCACTGGCTTCCTGTAACTGCCATATGCGAGTGTAGTTCTGGCGAGGAAGAGTGACCTCTGACCCGACATATGCGGTATTGATGAATGCGAAAGCACAGAGGATAGAGAATTGGAAGTCTAAAAGGAGAATTTTTTTAGAGAAATGTCGGAGGATGTCGATAAAAGAAAAGAGGAGCTTGAGTTTGTTGCCCAGCCGCGAGAGGCATCTACTTTCACCTAAACTTACAATACTCCTACAGAGGTCACTCTTCTGCTGGAACTTGACTTGTGTACGGCTGCTACCTGAAAGCCAGTGATTATAGTTTATGAAGTTATAAATATGGATATTTTTCTTACAAAAACATATCACTTCACTTCAGAAGGCCTTTATTAACCCCCCTGGAGTCGTATGGATTATTTTTATGATGGATGGATCATGGATGTGCTTCAAAATCTCAAGCCACATTCACTACCAGTATAAAGCTTGAAAGAGCCAGGGTATTTTTAAATATAACTCCAGTTGTGTTCATCTAAAAGATGATAGTCATATACACCTAGGATGGCTTGAGGGTGAGTCAATTATGGGATAATATTTATTTTTGGGTGAACTAACCCTTTAATGAAAAAGTTTTGGGACACCTATCACTCTCCTCTGGCTGTGATGAATGATCTGTCACTATCATATTCTCTCTCTTATTCGTCGTAGATTAGTGTGGCGGCAGATGGGGTTACTGCCCAACTGAGACACACAGGTGGCTCATTCTGAGCTCTAATGAGTGAGAGCGTTGGTGAGGACACAGACACACACACAGGAAGCTCCGTGCAACAGCAGCCTCACACACGAGCCACAGAATGAGCGATGTCCCTGCGGTGTGTGTTGGGTTTGGAGGGGTGAAGAGGAGAGTGCTGTGTTTCCATAAAACTGCTGCTCAGTGTGAAGTGTAAAATAGGGTCAGCTGTTGCCAAACCCAGAGCGCTGCCTGCCAAAATCACTAAACGCGTCCAAACCGTTTGTCTTCTACAGAGTATCACTCACAACCTCCGTCTCAGACAGAGCTGTTGCTGATACATACATACTGTGGGCTATCTTGGATCAACAAAGATTTGTTGTTGTTTTTAATTATTTTTTAGCAACAATATGTAGAGAAGGGGTCACAATTTCAAATGGTTAGGAGAAAAACCTTTGTAGTTTTGATACAAACTTGTAACTCCTGACTAGTTAGAAAAATCTAATTGTTTTAAATGAATCAGTTTATTGAACCTTTATACAAAGAAGTTTGCATACTGTATGTTTTTTGTTGTTGAGTATCATATTTAATGCATCAGGCTTTCATGGCTCATAAAGAATGATATATAAGAATATGGAGCTCGAGAAAGGTGTAAAAAAACACCTAATTTTTATTCAGAGGCCCAAACTGAAGAAAAACATGCAATTTTGTGCAGATGCTGATATTTATATGGCCAAAAAATAAGATAGCTTGTAATGTAAATCAATAAGATCTTGATAACAGTATAGCAGATACTTACATAAAATGCCTATAAATATCAGTTGTCACTCTATATTCCCCAATAATTTAATCATATGTTGATCATTTAGAAGCCTTAGAGTATCAAATTGCATAATTTTCATATCAAGTATAAAGTAGGCTTTATAGGGTTAAACTATCACAACATATCTGAATGCTCAGAGATGAAAAAGCAATCAGATCCATTTCCAAGCTAATTTGGGAATCCTACAGGACTGAAAAGAACAGGAACCTAACATGCTTATTGTAGAACACAGTTATTTTCTTAAAATGAAGGATGATTCAACTGTTAAAAATTAAAGTATGTTACTAGCACTTCCTAATATAATGGTTACTATTTATTTGGTATATGAGATATGCTTTTAATTCTTGCATAAGTAGAGATGTTATAAAGAGTTGAAAAGTAATGTACATACATAATTGCATATTATTACAGCATAAAATTCTTATACTTTCCATAAATATTATAAATACTGTATGATCAAAATGTAATATAATTTTAAATGATTTTATCTGAAGTCTCTTGTTATTTTCTGCGTCTTATGCTATGAAAGGCAGTTTTGTACTATGAAGTTTTGTTTATTATTATAAAGTATAATTGTAAAATTATAAGTATAATTGTTTCTTACAGTGAAAATATCCTGGAAGACCTGAAAACAGATGAACAGTGTTTTATTAAATTATATAAATAATGAAAAAAATCCTATTCATTCATTCCTATCAGTTTTAACACACACACACACACACACACACACACACACACACACACACACACACACACACACATACACACATTAGTGCGGGCTGAGTGGGTGATTGGAGCAGCTGAGGTCTCCGCTCTGATTTACTGTGTTCTTCTGAAGGACTTAATGACTACAGTGGCTGACAGCTCTTAACCCTTTGAGACTCTGAGGATAATGTAATGTGATCCGCCGTCCCCTTTTGGGCAGCTCACACACACATGCACATTTGT
This sequence comes from Chanodichthys erythropterus, assembly GCF_024489055.1. Classification (NCBI taxonomy): domain Eukaryota; kingdom Metazoa; phylum Chordata; class Actinopteri; order Cypriniformes; family Xenocyprididae; genus Chanodichthys; species Chanodichthys erythropterus. The sequence goes on along the minus strand of NC_090223.1, from coordinate 53,913,544 downwards.
TAAATTGAGCCCTGACTCACAACACCTGTACACTGTCTTAAGGCCGTTGAGGGAGACCATTGTGCCCTCTTACATTTCTCACGTCCACACTGCCACCATCTGACCACTGCTCTAACTGCACACGATGACATTTACAGGAATATTTCAGCAAAAAAAAAAAATTCTGTCATCATATACTCACTCTCACGTCGTTCCAAACCTGTATGTATTTCTTTCTTCTTCTGAAATCAAAGAAGTCTATTAGGGTTCAAACAATTTTGAACAATTTTAAATTCATTGTATGAAAACACTGAATTATTATTATTTTTTTTTTTTTCAAAATATATGTGACCTTTTTTGAAGAAGTCTCTTATACTCATCAAGGCTGCATTTATTTAATAAAAAATAAAACAGTAATATTGTGAACTATTATTACCATCTAAAATAACCGTTTTCTATTAAAATATTTGTAAACTGTAATTTATTCCTGTGATGAAAGATGAATTTTCAGCATCATTACTCCAGTCTTCAGTGTCACATGGTCCTTCAGAAATCATTCTAATATGATTATTTGATAACCATTAGCATAAATGTCTTTAATATAAATGTATTTACTGTCAATTTACTGCATTGTTGAAGAATCATTCTCACACCAAACTTTTAAATGGTACTGTATACATTAATATTGTGCACACAAGTATCATTTTATATGGTTTTGGGTGATGATTTTTATGTTCCAACTGTCCTGGCCTGCTTCACCCAAGTGCACAGGCACATTATGGGGCAACAAGTATATATATGCATGTGCTAAAATAATGGCCTACATGACTCACACTATATTTACTCTTCTTTTTGTGCTAATAATTTGCAAATAATTGAAACTCAATTGATTCTGGTGTTTAACATATATTAATTTGCTTTTACTGTATACAAGGGATAGCAGTGGGCCAGTGGCCGTATTCTGGTAAGGTTCTCTCAAAGTTATGAACAGACATTCTCTCATTAACATTAATAGAATGTTTGTTCAACATTATCTGGTCTTTAATAATGTTGTCGAAAGGTTAGCACAAAAACATTATTTATACATTGTTTGTAGAAGTTTTTTTTAGAAGTGCTCATAATTTTGGATGAAAACATTCTCAGAACAACATTGTTGGAACATCCTTTAAACATTTAGAATGAAACTAACTTCAAATGAATAAGGTTGTGTTTGCTGTTATAAAAGAACATGCTTGGAAAGTCTGAAAGTTTTGTGGCTTAACCCATAGTTATTGTTCTTTTCTCTTAATAATTAAATCTCTTTATTAAACACTTTAAAATGTTTAATCAATGTTAAACAATGTTTCATTGTTACATATTGACATTAGTTTTTAATGAATGTTCTCATAATGTCGGCAGAAAACGTCATCTGAACATCATTCTCTGAACATGTTAATGAGTAAATCACTGAAGGAAAGAGGACCAAACATTGAAGTCACCATTATACCGATCAGTGTTTTGTGTAGTTTGGCTCTTGACCGTTGATAGCTTTAACATGTGTGTTCAGAAAACACTTTTACTAAAGCAGAAGATTTTGAGACAGAACAACATCAGATAATTAATGGTGACATCATTGTGAAGTGGTCTGATTCACTGATCACATCTGAAGTCTAAGTAAACATTATCTACTGAAAATGTAATATTGTGCTACTAACCATGTGATACTATTGTGAAATAAGATTTTCTGAAAACATGTTTTGAGCAGGAAATAAATATCAACAGTGTTATTTAGAGACTCACAGACATCAACAGTCAGCATATGAAACTCAACAATGGTGACATGCTTCCTGCCAGCGCACAAAACTCATTCATAGCTCCCAGCATTTATTGCAGCATAAATTAATTATGCAGCTGGATTCTTTTAATATTTATATTTGAATATTTTTTAAATTGTCACCATTGTTAAGGTTTGAATGAAGAGAGTTATTATGTCTAAGTGTGTCTCAAATTTTACACAAGAGGTTGTGCCAATGGCTGAATTTATTACTTTTTCATGAATGTTTAAAGTCCATAATTATTTAAGTCAGTCATGAAAATACAGAAAAAGAAGTTTAAACCACTTTTTATGCAGTCATTTGACTTCCATTAAAACAGACATGTTGATATGCCTTTTCATCAATCGCCTTTTCAAGGCAGAACCACTTTCTGAAAACATCTGCAATTGCTGAAAGAGAAATAAACTAACAAAAGTCAAGGATTAAGAGCCTAACTGAAGCAAACATTGATCACCATAATGGTGACCTTGAACGAAACATTTTCCATAAAACATCAACATCTAAACCTCTGTTAATTCTCAATAGGAACTTATGTAGACATACAGAAATAAATTCAATCTGGTTAGTAATAAGTGAAGCTGTTAATGCTGTTTGTGGAGTTGTTTATTCCTCCTCTGCTGAGATCTTGACAGATTTAATGTCTTTTATCATCAGTTGATTTCATCTAAGGCTGTGACTGGAAGTCAGTTGTAGTTTCTGTTCTTGTTGTTTCTCTTTCCTTCAGTGGCTACATTTACATGCAACCAAATCATCTATTAGTAATCAGATTGATGGCTCAATCGGACTGAAAAGCTTTCATGTAAACACCTTAATCGATCTGAATGAAATTTCAGTCATATTGGAAGGGATGCTTTATTCCTTTTCTAATCCAATCGAGGTGGCATGTAAACACTTGACTGGATTGAAAACCGAAACTGGAAAGTACTGCACATGTGCAATAATGTAGGAATGGCGTAATGACGTATGCCGATTTTCACTAATAATCTGTGAAGTTCACTGTAAAAAATGACCATGATTTTAACAGTAAAAGACTGTAAAAATGCTGCGGTGAAAAACTGTCAATTGGTTTACAGAAAGTACTATATACGTTGAATAACTGTAATAGATCTAACTGTACATTCAAGGTAATTTTACAGTAAAATACCGTAAAAATAACAATTCATTGTAAAATTTACATCGAAAAACCGTAAATTGACATTCCCACAATTCCCTGCGTGACACTTCACATTTGATATATTTTCATTGAAATAACTGTTTCTTCTTAGTTTTTCACATTTTTTTTTATAATCAGTTACGTACATTAGGGTTTTATGTTACATCTAATGTTGTAAAATTAATGTTTATTGCATTTTTAAAATGTCATGCATGTTACCATGATGGTGTTTAGTGTGTGTGTGTGAATGACACTGTGTGCACCTTCTATGTGTTAGTGTTGTGCTTCTCAGCTTGTGGAAAAGATGCTTGTGATGAACTTTGATTCGTCATGTGACTCTCATCACCGCTGTTTGGTGACTGTCAGTGTATTATAAAGGTACAAAACAGATATTAGTACTTCATTAGGTTGGTACATTAACATTATATCAGTTAATGAAATACGTTATTTTACTGTAAATTTAACAGATTTTTTTTACGTTGCTACTTTATTTTTTACGGTAAAGTTCTGGCAACCACAGCTACTGTTTTTTTTACCGTAAATTTATGTACTGGGATTTTTTTACAGTGTGGAGCAGGACAACGTCGCACCAGTCCTTGTTTCATACTCTAATCCACAGATAACTGGTTTTGGCCACAGGGAGGGGCATTTTTACTGTGTGTTAAGCAGCATGGCACAACGGTTCATATGTTCATTGTGTCCAAATTATGACCAGAAATGGATAAATATTAAGTCTGAACTAATGTAGTATCATACTAACCTTTAAATTACATTCAATTAATATTAAGGAAACTGGACATTTTTATGTTCTCGGAACATTACAAATCAACGTTCCTATAATGTTGAGTTGTTAATAAAAATTAAGTTGAAAGAATGTTTCAGGAACATCATATTAACCCTAAAATTAATTCCTCTAACATTAGGATAACTGGACATTTTAATGTTTCCATTTTGAATCCAATTCTCACCTTAAAATAACTTATAAACCAGTCCTCACATACTTTCTCCAATCAAGATATTTACTCTTCAATCATTTTGGTCAATAGCTAAGAGGAAACCATTCTAGCACAACTGTACATGAAGCTTGTTTAGCTCAAAAGACAGAAGAAGACTGATATGAAATTTCAAAGATAAGAAAATTATTTTAAATGTCTGTTTTTTAATTTATCTATTTTAAATGCACACAAAATGTCATACACATGGTTGAATGGCAAAGCTCTTGTTGCCACTCCAGAAGCTCAATGTAAAGGGAACATGATGAAAGGGGGCTGATGTCTTTCAGAGCTGACTGCATCCCAAAGGGCTTAACGCCTCAGCAGTGACCAATCAGAGCTCTTCGCCCTGAGCTGACCATGTTATTCTTTCTCAGGGGTCGGAGGTCGCGCTTTCTGTTTGCACCTTCACGATGCTCATATCCTCTTGCTGTCTCTGTCCCTCATTTCTCTCAAACTTTCGCTCTTCTCTTTCCATGCACAGCTGCACAAACAGGAAGGGACTGAGTCAAACAATCAGCTAAGGGATTAAACGTGCCCTTATTAACCTTTAACCTTTCATGTGGCTATATCTAATCTAAGCTTGCAGATGTGAAATGGAACCTGCAACCATTAACCAAATTAATCTTTAACACACTGGTTCTCAACTGGTTTTCTACATTGTATGTTGGACATCAAGTGGTGATCCAACACATAGAGTTTATCATTTAAAAGTAAACAAAAAATCATTAAAGTTGAATTTCGACACATAATAATAAGAATAATATTTATCTATCCAATCATTCACTGTACAAAACACATTGTGACACAAATGTTCATTCTCATTGCATGTGAACCTGTTTTTAAAGGTGAAGTGTGTCATTTTACAAATTTTTTGTATAGAAATATTAATATAATCACTCTACCATGCTTCACATTTCTGTTTTACCATGTTCCTTTGGTCTCCATTGTAAGTGAATTACTGTAAACATGATTTTCATTTATTTTACAAACTAAAGGACAAGTCAACCTTATTTTCTATGGTAACTGGCAGCATGTCACAGATGCTTTTATGAAAGATGATGGAACTTGACTTGAATTGAACCCAAAGCCTTCCTTTAACTCAAAACTAGTAGTCAGTTGATTTTGTCCCCTGACTCTGCCCCAACTTGAATGCAATCAAAGACAGCTGGAATCATCTGTTAAATGGCTTTTATTGGAAAGATGATGGATCCCTAGAGCACATAAATTAGAATTACACTGGCTGTGGGAGAATGAAGCATATTCTGGTTGAAACACATGCCAAACCATTGTGCCCAGCTGCCAGAAGGAAAGCCTGCCAAACACGTTTGTAAACCTCCAAGAGACAGACAGCCCTAAAGAGAGACATGATAGCAGAATCAGCCATGGCACTTTTCTGAACAAATGTGCACTGTATTGACAAAGCACTTTGCTAACATTCCTTTCCGTCTCCAACTGAATGGAGCCATAAATTCACCTTAATACCAGAAATTCACATCATCCTCATGGGTGTAAATTATATACATGAATTAAAAAGGACTACAGTATTTAAAAGGAATCACTCGAACATGAAAAAGTTTAAATACATTACAATATATTGAATAATACACAAGGAATTTCTGTTTTTCATATATTGAAAAATATGTGACAATATATTTACAGTTACACCAATGTGTATTCACGAGTTTACAAGGACAGTTGTGTTGGTCTTAAGGGTGCATGTTGAAAGCATATAAAGTCTAATTGGTCAAACACAAATTAGTTACACCAAGGCAATATTTTTTTATAGTGTGTGGAAATTGATTGCCTTTCATTTCTCAAGCATGATTTACTCAAAATTGTAAGTTGTTCATATAAAGACAAACTCAAGAGTGTTGGGACAATGATAGATTGTTTTGTTGCTTTAGTTAGGCTTTATTATTGACTGTTTAATGTTAGATTTTCTCTGGCTGCTGTAACTGTGTTTGTAAGGCACATTTGCTATGCCAAGGGAAGCCAAGGAAAATATTGGGGATGACCTGTTTTTTATTTACTGATGATGACACCATTGTGTAACCTGATTCACAGATCTCATCCCAAGGTTTATTACTGATCAAAAGTGTGTTAGGTCAATAAATACTTTTAAATATTGCTCTACCAACTCTGTAATACTGTAGCAAGTGAGACAAAAATATTGTGGCAATATATATATATATATATATATATATATATATATATATATATATATATATATATATATATATATATATATATATATATATATATATATATATATATATATAAATTTTAATAAAGTGAAATCTAATATATTTTCGATTTCCGATATTTTATTCACAATAAGAAAACAAATGTTTAAACACACCGATTTTTACACTTTTATCCACTAAATGAGCTCATTTCAAATTTGATGCCTGCTATTGGGTCTCAAAAAATGGCTGAAAAAGCAAGAACATTTAGCAACTAATTAAGTTAATTGATATCAGGTCAGTAACATGATTTAGCTATAAAAGGGATGTCTTAGAGAGGGCATAGGCTCTCCAATCTGTGAAAGAGTGCGTAAAAAGATTGGGGAACATTGTTTTTAAAGTATTCCACAATGTCAAATGGCAAAGGCTTTGCACTCATCATCTACGGTGCATACATCAAAAGTTTCAAAGAAACTGGAGAAATCTCTGTCCGTAATGGACAAGGCCGAATACCTTTGTTGGATGCCTATGGTCTTTGGCCCTCAGACGAAACTGCATCACTCATTGGAATAATTGTGTCAATGACATTACTAAATGGGCCCAGGAATACTTCCAGAAACCACTGTCAGTAAACACAATCCGCCGTGCCATCTGCAGATGCCAACTAACACTCTATCATGCAAAAAGGAAGCCTTTTGTAACATGGTCCAGAAGCGCCATTGTGTCCTGTGGGCCAAGGCTCATTTAAAATGGACTGTTCAAAGTGTCCTATAGTCAGACGAGTCCAAATTTGACATTCTTGTTGGAAATCACAGATGCGTGTTCTCCAGGCTAAAGAGGAGGGAGACCTTCCAGTGTGTTATCATTGTTCAGTTCAATAGCCAGTATCTCTGATGGTATGGGGTGCATAAGTGCATACGGTATGGACAGCTTGCATGTTTTGGAAGGCACTATGAATGCTGAAAGGTATATAAAGGTTTTAGAGCAACATATGCTCCGCTCCAGATGACGTCTATTTCAGGAAAGGCCTTGTGTATTTCAGCAGGACAATGCAAAACCACATACTGCAGCTATTACAACAGCATGACTTCATCGTAGAAGAGTCCGGGTCCTGCCTGCAGTCCAGATCTTTCACCTATAGAGAAAAATACGTCAAAGACGACCACAAACTCTTCAGCAGCTGTAAACCTATATCAGACAAGAATGGGACCAAATTCCAACACCAAAACTCCAGAAACTCATAACCTCGATGCCCAGAAGTCTTCACACTGTTTTGAAAAGAAGTGGAGATGCTACACCATTCAAACATGCCCCCGTTCCAACTATTTTGAGACCTGTAGCAGGCATCAAATTTGAGCTCATTTTGTGCATAAAACTGCAAAATTTCTCAGTTTAAACATTGGTTATGTTATCATTGTGTGATTTGATAGGCTTGTGTGATTTGAGTCTTTTAGTTTTCATTTTTATTCAAATTTAAAAAACGTCCCACATTTCCAGAATTCGGGTTGTATATAAATTAACAACAAATTAACGCAAAACACCAACATCAAGAATCAGAATATGCATTTCAATGTTGACACGCTTCATGTTGCAATGCATTGTTGTGGCCATGGTTGAATTTTATTCTATGATGGCTCCTGCATCCATTGCAGCAGGAAGTATGTCACCTAGTGATGTCACCAATTGAACCAATTGCTCTGCAAAATAATTCATTGTTTCGAAGCATTTCGAAGTGGTCCCTTCTCGTCAGAACATGCATAAAAACACCTTTTACAAACCTATTGCAAATGTAAATAGGCAAATCAAACTGCAATTAACTGATCATCTAATAAGATTAAATGTTTTGTTTGTTCCATGGATGGCTCAGCTAAACAGAAACTACTATTATACTATAATATATATAACTACTATAATAACTGCTATTATTCCTTTTAATTATACTAATGTCTCATTAAAACATCTACAAATGTATAAAACTTATCAGAGATCAGGTAAATCCCCTAGACACTTGTTCAGTGGTTCACCTCTGGGGGTGATCTCAGTGAATCGGCATGATTCAATTGTTCACAGAGATCATCAGCTAAGATGCCACATTAGAAAATACACTTACATTACCTAAATTGCCATAAAATTTTGTGATAGGATCTATTCAGTGTGTTATCAACAGGTGTGATGAAGGAACATAGTGGTTATAATCTAAGATAAATCACTTATAATGTGCAACATATTTTCACAACATATTGTGTTGATCCAGGAACAACATTTCTGCCCAAATACGTAATCCTAACCATATCCCTACCCCTAAACCTTACCCTACCATTATGTCCCTAAAATCAGAGGGAAATGATAGGTGAATAACACTGATGTAGAAGCACCTAACGCTGGTTTTAATTCTAAACCTGGTTGATTGGAATGTTGTTCTAGGATCAACAAAGATGTTGCACTTGTTGAAATCAGGTTCATATGACCACATTATGTCCTTACATTGCATCAGTTTTATGTACTAATTTATATGTTTGGTATGATCTGTTTTTTTTTTTTTAATATAAATTTTTTAGCTTGTCCTAACACAATTTGGAAAAAAGTATTGTAAACATTCAGCAACACATCTCAATCTGTGTTTCATGGAAGAAATAAGTACTGTTTGCAATGTCATAAGGATCAATGATGGCAGCAATTCTTCTTTTTTAGGTGAAATATCCGTTTAGTAACAGTAGTGAACACAATATAAAGAAAAATGCTTTCCAGGATGTTTACTGGTGTGTAACACCTTTTTAACATTTATCCTTCCTTATTCAGCCCACTTTACTCACGCACATTAATTTTACTTCATTGCACTTGTTCAGGAACACTGGCCATGCGTTTGTCAGCAATTTCCTTCGGGGTCCCCATCAGAGCTCTGATCCTGGTCCAGCCATGGTGGATAAAATTGCCCACAGTGTGACGAGCCTGCCATATTTATCATCAAGTGTGTAAATCAATCGTTTTTTACCACCTCTGTGTGTGGGAACGCAGTAAAAGTCGTCACAAGAGAGAAACGCATCCGGTGCGGTCGAGTGGAATTTATAGTGCCTCATTGGATTGTGGGAAGGATCTTGGACACCAGACTCCAGCGGAGACCTTGAGAAGTGGGACGGGAATAAAGTATCTTTTCACTCTGTCTGCCTCCCCTTCTCTTTCTTCCTTTTCTCCATCATGCAACTCATTTAACTTTTACATTTATTGCCAATTGTTTGTCTCAAGGGTTGATTTTTATTGAAACATTTTAGTATATTTTGTTATTATTGTCATATTTTGTAAACTGCTTTGGAAGCATTTAACAAGTTGACCAGTCAACAAGGACAAAAGGGCCAATAGCTGGACAAGCCCCACGCATTTTGTTTTATACAAACAGGAAAGGGGAAATTGGAAGGGACTGTAGGCGGCATTATTATATAGCTTTGAACAGGTGACATTTACAGTGGCTTGTTCTAATGACTGCCATGACTTTGTTTGCCAGAAGCGCCTATTAGAACAGGTGAAGCGTGACACAGAACAGCCAGACGGCAGCAGTGTGTGTGTGTGTGTGTGTGTTTGTGGATACACAGCACACTCATACTGTATATGGAATTCTGCAGCTTTATGATGGAGGAAGTGTTGGTGGCGCACTATGCATGCTGAGTAAAATGAGGGGTTTAGTCCAGTCTGAATGAGGCACAGCGATCCACCTCAGTCTACATACAGTACATGCTGCTTTAACACACACTGTGTCTCTCTGTGCTATAGATGTGTGTATTAGTCTCCAGTGCATCTGTGAGATGATCTGTGCTCCTTACAGCTGGAGAGATTTTTTATTTCACAGTCAGGGTGTACACTCGATTTGAGAAGCTACAACCTATATGAGCTGATATCAGCGGACTGGCTTCTTAAAAATCACTAAAATATACAAAGGGATAAAAAATGTTAATGTCGATAACTACATGATAACTTGCAGAGTATCATTGTTACAAGAGCTGCAGTGATGACGTATTTTTGTAGGTCAATCCATAAGTCAGCATCACACTAGTTTCCGATTCCAGTTGCTTTTCTATTATTGCAGAAAACGTTTTGTTCATCATGAAAAACTTCGATAATTAAACACACCTTTTATTAATTTTGAATGCTGAGTTATAACAGATTCTAAGAGAGTCATCATAAACGCAACAAGACTGTGAAAGTGGACTAGTTTGCCTGTTCGACAACCTCTATAGTCCCATTTAGACACTTAGCAACTGCCTAGTTTGAGACAAGTAAAAGCTTTTTTTTTTTTTTTTTTTTTATGTCATTGAATAAAATGTGAAAATATCTTGAGCTTGTTTCACCACAGACATTACTTCAAGCATTTAACCAAAAACCCATTAAAAAAACCCCACTGATGGAACTTAGTGCTAAAATGCAACACGTTTCCAGGTTTTGGACTAAAAAAAAATACGTCATCCCTGCAGCACTTTATTAGTTATAATAAAACTGTGGTAAAATGTATGTACTTTCTGCAAAACTGAACTTAAACAAAGCAAAAGCTGGTAACACTTTACAATAAGGTTAATTTGTTAAAGGATTAGTTGACTTTCAAATAAAATTGTCCTGATAATTTACTCACCCCCATGTCATCCAAGATGTTCATGTCTTTCTTTCTTCAGTCGAAAAGAAATGAAGGTTTTTGATGAAAACATTCCAGGATTATTCTCCTTATAGTGGACTTCAGTGGAGCCCAAATGGTTGAAGGTCAAAATTACAGTTTCAGTGCAGCTTCAAAGGGCTTTAAATGATACCAGATGAGGAATGTCTGCCTAATCTAGAGAAACAATAGGTCATTTTTGAAAAAATACAACTGTACTGTATATGCTTTATAAACACAAATAATTGGCATGTACGTGCTTCCGCTTTCCGCATTCTTCAAAAAGCTTACACTGTATCTCCTACTCCTTCCCTATTCTAATTACAGAAAAAAACAAAACTGGCACTGCGTTGTTTCCTTAAGTAGAATAAGGAAGGAGTAGGACATGCTTTTTGAAGAATACGGAAAGCGGAAGCATGTGCATGCCAATTATTTGTGTTTATAAAGCATATACAGTTGTATTTTTTTGAAAATGACCGATCATTTCTCTGGATAAGACAGACATTCCTTGTCTGGTATCGTTTAAAGCCCTTTGAAGCTGCACTGAAACTGTCATTTTGAACTTCAACTGTTTGGAGACCATAAGGAGAAAAATCCTGGAATGTTTTCATCAAAAATTTCTTTTCGACTGAAGAAAGAAAGACATGAACATCTTGGATGACATGGGGGTGAGTAAATTATCAGGAAATCTTTATTTGAAAGTGAACTAATCCTTTAACAATTGTTGTATATATTAACTAACATGAACTAACCATGAGCAATACTTTTGTTACTGTATTTACTAATGTTTGGTAATGTTAGTTAATAAAAAATACAGCTGTCATAGTTTGTTCATGTTAGTTCACAGTGCACAAACTAATGTTAACAATACAACTCTTGATTTTAATAATGTATCAGTAAATGGTGAAATAAACATTAACAAAGATTAATAAATGCTATATAAGTGTAATTCATTATTAGTTCATGTTAAATAATGTAGTTCACTAATGTTAACTAATGAACCTTATTGTAAAGTGTTACCGAAAAAAGAGATCCTAAATATTTATGATTTTACTGTATAAGTACACATCTGCTTTGCTATTAACTCATTTGCCTTAAGATTCACCCCAAAAATACACTTTCTGTCATTATTTACAGTTTGAAGACATTTCAAATCCAAAATGATGATTTTAAGAATGTTCCACACAGAATTTATTGTGACCTTGTCTATCAAGCTCCAAAAACGATAAAAAAACAAACAAACAAAACAAACAAACAAACAAAAAAACTCATAAAAGCCATAATAGTAATATCATAGTAGTCCATACAACTCATTCTATCCAGTAGTCCAAATCTTCTCCTGCCTTTCTCACTTATATATTATTATTATTAAAAAAAAATAAAACACTTTTATTTTATTATAAACACTATTATTAAAAAAATAACACTTGATATTGTAGAATTAATATATACACAAATGTAACAGTGTGGTTGAGTTTGATCTTTAACAGGTGTAAGATGCACACTGGCCCTTTAAATGAGTCTTGCTGTGAGTTTGGCAGCCTAATGGATGCAAGTCTGTGGTGCTAATGGATGGCAACCTGAAAAATGGCCTGATCTGAAAGGTGCAGGACAGCTCTAAATGAAGAGGCTGCGTTATGCACATTTATCTGTGTCCTGGTCAAAGAGAGAACCTTGGAGAACTTACCTGATCAAATCTCTAGAGCTCTCTCACACACTCAGTGTCTGCCTCTGTTTATAAAAATGTGTGTCTCTCTATGGCTTCTAACTATAGGATCTCTATAAGGAAACATCAAAATTAGACAAAACTGTTCTGATATATCATCAGATCCTTACGTAATTATTTAATTGCATAATTATGTCATTCAGATTTCCTGAATATGAACCGTGTATTAATAATCTGAGAGTCATGATCCTGCTGAAGTGTGTTGCAAATGATAAAACACTATAAACTGTTATAAATTAGACTAAATTATTGCTGTTTTTTTTGTTTAAGTTACTCAAAAAAAATCTGCTCTTACTTACAGGTATGATTGATCTTTTAAAGGGTTAGTTCACCCAAAAATGAAAATTCTGTCACTTATTACTTACCCTCATGCCGTTCCACACACGTAAGACCTTCGTTCATCTTCGAAACACAAATTAAGATGTTTTAGTTGAAATTCAATGGCTCCGTGAGGCCTCCATAGGGAGCAATGACATTTCCTCTCTCAAGATCCATTAATGTACTAAAAACATATTTAAATCGGTTCATGTGAGTACAGTGGTTCAATCTTAATATTATTAAGCGATGAGAATATTTTTGGTGCGCCAAAAAAACTAAATAACAACTTTTTCAACAATATAGTGATGGCCGATTTCAAAACACTGCTTCGGAAGCTTTGGAACATAATGAATCAGCGTATTGAATCAGCTGTTCGGAGCACCAAAGTCACTTGATTTCAGCAGTTTGGCTGTTTGACACGCGATCCAAATCATGATTCGATACACTGATTCGTTTGTGCTCCAAATCTTCCTGAAGCAGTGTTTTGAAATCGGCAATCACTAAATAAGCCGTTATTTAGTTTTTTTGGCGCAACAAAAATATTCTCGTCACTTTATAATATTAATATTGAACCACTGTACTCACATGAAACAATTTAAATATGTTTTTAGTACATTAATGGATCTTGAGAGAGGAAATGTCATTGCTGGCTATGCAGGCCTCACTGAGCCATCAGATTTCAACTAAAATATCTTAATTTGTGTTCCGAAGATGAACGAAGGACTTACGCGTGTGGAACGACATGAGGGAGAGTAATAAATGACATTATTTTCATATTTGGGTGAACTAACCCTTTAAAGAAAAGCTTGAATAGAGGCCTGTATCAATATCTTGATATAAGGTTAATCATACTGTATATCAATGTAATGGCAAACAGATATAAAATGTATTCCTCACATGTTTGTGACTTTTAGCACCTGAGTAAACAAATAAAAGTGTCATTTGATGTCATTTCATCTACCAGTGACATTTACTAGCATTGCTACAGAAAGGGCTCGTAACACAGCAGTAACTCAAAGCAAGCGTCCCGTCACAGGAGGCTGTGTGTCTGGATGTGTTGATTAAGAGTCATTCATAAAGAGCAGAAGAGGTCATAATGGAATAAGAGTGGACATCCTGTTTCCTTGATGTAATCAAAAACTGAACAGAAGAATGATTGTTTTGGGTGAACGGTCCCATTCATGTCTGCTCTGAATATTTATTCCATGTGATCCTTTTCAAATGCTTTACACCAAAGTTAAAATGAGTTTCAAGACTCCCTGTTCTAAATCTCTCATCATCAATATTATTGGACTGTATGTTTTTATTTTTTAATTACAATACTTATTCAGTATATTTTTATGGCATATTTGTTCTCAATTATCCAGTGTATTGCTGAATGAGAGGAAATGATGACAGAGAATGAGCCTGCTGTTGAAGGTTTTGCAGGCTGCACTGCCCCCATCTGGCCATTAAAAAAATACCAAATTACTCAAAAATACTAAAACACTGCCATCTACTGGTTATTCACTGTTTAGTCACCCTCCAGTGAATTTAAAATCAAGTGTAGAGCCACTGTCCACCCAAAACACAACACCCTCAACCTGAAAGTTTTCTGTTTTGGTTAGCGTGTGTGTTTAAGTTAAGTTACCGCATTTATAAAAGCAATATAAGTCTATGCAAAGTCCCCACGGTAAACTGTGTAGTGTGTGTGTGCGTGTGTACATGTAAGTTAACCCACTCTTGTACAGTTTCATTTTGAGTCATCTTGTTATTTTTCACAAAAGAAATCAGAGACAAAAAAACTACCTGCATTGTTGAAATAGTGACCCTTTAAAAAACAATAGCCATTTTAAGCCACATAACATTTGACTCGTCAAGATTTCAAACATCATTTGCTTTTTCAGAGGTCAGTCACCTTTAAGTCCTGTTCACACCAAGAATGATAACTATAAAGATAACTATAACAATATTAGCATCCACATCAGTGGACGATAACTTTCTGTTTATTCTAAGTTTCACTTTAAATGCTTGAGTGAGATCATTTTTTTTTACTTATGTAGTCCTCAAGATAAGGGGAAATGAGGCATAAGTTCACTGAAAGTATCTAAAGTAATTTCTGGATCATTTTAAATGATCAGAATACATCTATGAAAAAGGGTTGTAAAAACATGGCTTCTTATTAAAAAAAAAACAAAAAAAGGTGTTCATGTGGCTAAACAAACCCTAAATTTAGTTAGATTTTATAGTTAAATTTTAAAGATTAATTATTTTTGAAAAGAGGTAAATTAATAATCAAATTTCCTTTTATAAATAATCATATTTCTTTTCCAAAAGCTAACCTAAACAACATAAAACCAACCAAACGAAGTTGAAATTTCAATATCTTAATTTTTTTTTTTTTGCATTTCTGAAATAAATAAATTTGAACACCAAAGTTGTATGAATTAGAATGAATGAATAAATGTTTTAGCCAAAAGGTTCTTGGCATGGTAGTTTTTCTGCAATGTCGACCATGTTAGGCCATTAGGGACTAAGGGTGGAAAGATATGTATGATTAAGCATTATTCTTATTTTCACAGTTTTGCAGAAATGATGGGTGGTTACAAAATATGTGGTCACATGACAATAAAAGTGTACGGTTGCCAGGATACAGGGGGTGGGTCAGCTTACCCACTGGTTAATCTTACCCCACTCTCCCCCTATGTGTCTCCCCCCATGTGATCCGATCAACCCAATCACATCGTAATTCCAGGTGTAAATGGGGTCAAAAAGACTGACTGCTGTATTAAAAGCTAAGGGTGCTTTAACCATAATTTGAAGCACACGTGTGCATCAAGGATATTTTAAGTTTCTATTTGTTTATTAAGAATTGTGTTGGTTTTAATATTACATTAAATGTGGAAAGAGATCTGACATGATTTTACTTGGTTTAATTATTCAAAAAAACTGCAATTTTAATAGAGATTTTTAGACTTTTTATACCCACTGTATTTAGTCTTGTTATCAGATTTGAACGGGGACTTGAGTAACACTTGATTTTGATAGTCCAATTTAGACATTGCACTGACTAAGTAACTTTGCAACTACATGTCAACTAGCGGTCATGACTGTCTGCTTAATATCTGCTAACACTTTATTTACTTCTCAACAGACATTTAATGACTATAAGTAACTTAGCAACTACATCCCAACTTACTAACCCAAACCTGAACACCCAACAGTCTACTAATACTCTAATGAGAGTTAGCTGACATGTAGTTGCAAAGTTATAGTTATAGTTAGTAGTACGTCTAAAGTGGACTATTGAAATAAAGTGTAACCAGGATTTGTAACATTGTCTATGATGTGAGGTCACAGTGCTGAATCTCAGCCATGAAGTGTCAACCACTTCCATCTAACAGGAGCTTACAAAAAGCAACTGATTGGTTTATCGTACATGGTGTAAACACAGGATTTTACTTGGCCTACTGGTACAGAGGGAAATGTAAGACTCAAAAAAATCCTTAAAGGGACAGTACACACACAAATGAAAACCTTAATCTTTTAAGCTGTTAATTATTATTATTATTATTTAACTTTTTTTCATTGTTAGTGGAGCCAGGCAGAGATGCCTGCGATGCCATACATGATGGTCCCTCCAAAGAGCACTGTGTTAGTCTACATCACATTTCAGACCATACACATCAGGAAAGTGTCTGGGCTATTTTTTAAAGTATAAGAACTTGACAAAAAAATGACCTTTTTTAAATAATAAAAATGTAAAGGATTAGTTCACTTTCAAATTAAAATTTCCCCAAGCTTTACTCATCCTCAAGCCATATATAACTTTCTTCTTTCTGATGAACACAATCTGAGAAATATTAATAAATATCCTGATGCATCCAAGCTTTATAATGGCAGTGATTGGGACAAACGAGCTGAAGAAATTGCATCGATCCATCATATTCCACACAGCTCTGGAGGGTTAATAAAGGCCTTCTGAAGCAAAGCGATGAATTTGTGTAAAAAAAATATCCATATTTAACAAGTTATAAAGTAAAATATATAGCTTCCGTCAGACTGCCTTCCATATCCAACTTACTGAATGAAGAAAAGCCGTGTGGAATATGTTTATGATGGATGGATGGATGGATGGATGTGGATGGAGGCACTTTCTTCAGCTCATACTCATTTGGTAATGCTCACTGCCATTAAAAAGCTTGGATGTGTCCAACCCGATCTCACGGCAATTCGTCGTTATTTTACGAGGTGGCTAAATCCTCGTCGGCTAACCTCACTCGTACTAATTCATACGTTTTTTGCTAAATCGTATGTATTTTACGAGTTGACAAATTCGTATGAATTCATACGAATGACCTACCCCAAACCCCGCCCCTAAACCTAACCGTCACTGGGGTTTAGACAAATCGTACGAATTCGCACGAGTGAGGTCGTATGAATTTATACGAAATAGCCACCTCGTAGAATAAGTACGAATTGGTCGTGAGATAGCGTTGATGTGTCAGGATATTTATTAAAATATATCCGATTGTGTTCATCAGAAAGAAGAAAGTCATATACACTTAGGATGGCGTGAGGGTGAGTAAAGGTAAATTTGTTTCATTTGAAAATGAACTAACTCTTTAAAAGCATTCAGTATTGGCAAAATAACTTGTCTTTAATTAAGCAGATCATTAGACTATGTATTGCTATGTGTGGTTAATTCTTTGGAGTCTTATAAATGGATCTGAAGATCTTGAGTTTTCCATTTGTAACTTTGTATTATGTCCGCCATATTGAAGGGTCGTTCCAAACCAAAGTGCTCAAAACTGACCACTTCAAAGGGCCCTTCGGAATGAAGGATTTCGAAGGGTACAATTGATTTACACTTCGGTCCCCCATGATCCTTTGCACAGGGAAGTTGTTTGGCGTCACAGAATGGGTACAGGAGGCTCAGAGTTCGATTTTACCTATAAATGTATTTATAGTATTTTTCTACACTACTGCAATATTTATACGACTTAGATTTGGTACATTATTATGTTAAAAATTACATTGTACTTCAACATAAATACTTTAAAACTCCCTTCATCAGTCCATTCAAATGTTTCAAATATGTAGACACAATATACAATATGGAGTGATAAACCAAAAATAATTAATAAATAAACTAACGTTAAACAAAAGGTGCAGCTTGCACAATCTACTCCTCCTCGATTGACTTGTTAAGATGACGCAGAAGTTTTTTTTTTTTGATGCAAAAAACATGTTTTTTTGACCCCTACACCCTTCATCCCTTTGAAGCTCTCACTCCGGAGGTTAAAGCCTTTGAAGGGATTAGGGCATAAGGATGAGCCCTTCCGAATGGATCGCAGGGTAGCTCAGGCCCTAATGAGACCCTACTAGTCTCCCAGAGAGTTTGGAGCTAAATAGTGAAGAGAAGATCCCTTTCCGTCTCATTTGATCTTGTTCAGTGAATTGAATGATACTTTATTCAAATCATTTTCCTCATTTAAAAAAAAAGTTAAACTGATATATTTTCAAGAGCCGAAAGGGTGCTTCTTTTCTTTATTTAGATTTAAAAAAAGGTGTAACACGCAGTAAAAAATTATAGACTGGCAGTTATAAAATTATAAAAGACACATTTTGAAACACTTTATTTTGATAGTCCACTTTAGACAATGGAAAGAGGTTAAAGGGATAGTTCACCCAAAAATGAAAATTTGATGTTTATCTGCTTACCCCCAGCGCATCCAAGATGTAGGTGACTTTTTTTCTTCAGTCGAACGCAAATGATGATTTTTAACTGCAACCGCTGCCGTCTGTCAGTCAAATAATAGCAGTAGATGGGAACTTCAACTATAACAGTAAATAAAACTTGCTTAGACAAATCAAAATTAAACCCTGCGGCTCGTTACGACACATTGATGTCCTAAGACACGAAACGATCGGTTTGTGCGAGAACCCGAACATTATTTATATCATTTTTAACTCTAATACACCACTATGTCCAACTTCGTTCAGCTTCCTGTTAGTGAGGTAAAAAAACACGTTCTGGTGACGGAAGTGATGTCTCGCCCATATACTTCAATGAGCGCGAGACATCGCTTCCGTTGTCAGAGCGCGATCAGACCTCACTAGCCGGAAGCTGAACGAAGTTGGACATAGTTGTGTATTAGAGGTAAAAAATTATATAAATACTGTTCAGTTTCTCGCACAAACCGATCGTTTCGTGTCTCAGGACATCAATGTGTCGTCATGAGCCGCAGGGTTTAATTTGGATTTGTCTAAGCAAGTTTTATTTACTGTTATAGTTGAAGTTCCCATCTACTGCTATTATTTGACTGAAAGACGGCAGCGGTTGCAGTTAAAAATCATCATTTGCGTTCGACTGAAGAAAAAAAGTCACCTACATCTTGGATGCCCTGGGGGTAAGCAGATAAACATCAAATTTTCACTTTTGGGTGAACTATCCCTTTAACCCTGTCTATCAATACTCTGGCTGAGGTAAGGCATGCCGATTTCCATGAAATTCTCACAGTGCGCCGCTGTATGAGTGCTGGGATGAGTGGAAGAAAATGAGTGGCAGAGTCATGTGGGAAGCTGAGCAAGCTGTTGAAGCAGCAAAAAGTTGGGGATTGTTTTTTGGTTTATGCAAATGAGAAGTGGCAAACACTTGGCAGCCATGGTGAGAGACTTCAAAACATACAGTTGTTATCTGCAGTCACTTGTTTTCCATAATCTAATCCTTGGAATTAGAAAAGAATTATTGGAATGCTGAATTGAAGACATTGAAGGAACAATGCCACAGATGGTTTTCTATCTTTTCCATAAATCATCTAATGATCTTTGAGTTGTGAGCTTTGGTTTGCCTTCCCCACAAGTGCAGATGATGAATTCAGGACACAAGCTGCTCTTTACTCGCTGTTCATAATGGTGGTAAGTGCCATTGGTTCTTGTGTGTGTCATATACTATCTGTGATCATGACCGAACACGGAAAATTAAATTAGGTTGACAGACGTTGACTGTTGTTGTATATAGAGCTGTTGAGAATTCTTATTTTGCTAAAAAATAGTCCTCCTTTTGAAATCCACAGACAAAAAGACAGCATAATAAGACATGATGGTGAGTATAAAAATTGAGAATTTTAGGGTGAATTAAATCCCTTCAGTTTCAGTCGAAGGTGGAAATTCAAAAAGAGCACAGAAACACTTGATTTCCAAACAATTTCTGGATTTCCATAAGTTTTACCCTGTCATGGTAGAGCTGCAAGGCATGCAAATATAGCATTAGTACAACCATAACAACTTGAATGTTGGGAAAAATAGCCTTTGACATTTTGTGCACGTGCACTTTTGGAAGTTGCACATTGTATCAATAGCAGAAAATGTGTTTATTAGGTGTGTAACGGTACACAAACATGACGGTTCAGTGCGTCCCTCGGTATTAAAGTTATGGTTCGGTACAGGTTCAGCAGGGGAAACAAAACTAAACATAAAATTGCTTCTTTTTTCTTCTTTTTTTTGTTTAACAGTGGTTTATTTAACATATTGTATCTCTCTCTTTAAATAAATTCAATTATAATGAACATTTCTTAAGGATAAAAAATCTATTCTCAGCTAATGCTGTAAACTATATACAGAGAGTCCTTTCTTGCACATTACTTTAATATTAAAGGTTACAATTAACAACAGAGCCCAAACTATTAAATTCAGTTGCTATTTATTTTTAGATATAATCAACACTTGCACATAACGCAGGTTTTGCATTAACGTCTGAATTTAATTATAAAATTATTACTCCAGTTAATTTTTTAAATATAGCCTAATTATCTACACAGTTACTGTCATAACTTTTCATGACAAATTTATTTAAACATATTAAAGACATTGCTAACAGGTATTTATATAATTAATATATTTACTAATATATATTAATGAATTTATGACTTAAATTTTTATACATAATGAATATATTAAATATAATGGATATATAAGCAAATATAGTGCATATATTTAGTGAAATGCTCCCTCTAGAATTAATTTCTCTAGTGAACTAACATGCTGTGGACAGTAAATGACTTAACTGAGGTAACTGTAATGCTACGTGAGATATTATTCTCAAGCTGTTTTATTGACGTCTTTCCACAGTTGAAACACTGGTTGAGAGATTTCATGCATATCTAGATCATCTGCTTTTCTTCTGCGCTTTTTCCTTTTGTGCCGGTTATCAAAGAACATTGCATTACCGCACACCCCCTCTTGTGGATTGGAGTGTGAATTGCATATGACTGACTGTATTCGTTGACTGTAGCTCATTAGTAGACAATGCAAAACCTGAAGTAGGTGTGTCAGATAAGGGTGACATACAAAATGTTTGGGGTCCTCCAGGACAGGTTTGGGATCCACTGGTCTAACCGAATGAACTGAACCGTGACGTCCGTACATGTACCATTACACCCCTAATGTTTATGCAATTCTTTTACATTTCACTTTTTTTTTTTTTTATACACTCACCATGTACTCAGAGGTGACAACAAAATCCGATGAAATCCAATGGCTCAGTGAGGCCTTACATAGCCAGCAATGACATTTCCTCTCTCAAGATCTATAAAGGTACTAAAAACAAACTTTAAATCAGATGTGAGTACAGTGGTTAATATTATAAAACTGACTAAATTACTAACTAAATGACTTTTTAACAATATCTAGTGATTTAAAAACACTGCTTCAGAGCGTTACAAATCTTTTATGTCGAATTATCGGATCATGTATCAAACCACCGAACTGCTGAAATCCACTGTTTCAATTCATAAAGCTCCAAAGCATCATGAAGCTGTGTTATGAATTCGGGCCACCAAAGTTATTATTTTTGTTTTTTTTGGCACACAGAAAAATGTTCTTGTTGCTTTATAATATTAACATTGAACCACTGTACTCACATGAACTGATTTAAATTTGTTTTTAGTACATTAATGGATTTTGAGAGAGAGAATGTCATTGCTGGCTATGCAAGCCTCACTGAGCCATCTGATTTCAACTAAAATATCTTAATTTGTGTTCTGAAGATGAACGAAGGTCTTACGGGTGTGGAACGACATGAGGGTGAGTAATAAATGACAGAATTTTCATTTTTGGGTGAACTAACCCTATAAGTTGGGGGGAAAAACCTTTCTAAAACCTTCAGTGCTTTTGAATAACATAAATACAAATTAAAACATCATCAAAAAATGTAACTCCTCCTAACCAGTTTGTCTGTTTTTTTAAATGTAGCATCTAGAGATCAAAAAACTGACATGCAGATCAAGTTTACTAATTGGTCAGAATTGTGGCTAATTGTGGTACAGACTGTGTACTATTTTACAATAGTACACACTCTGTAACCATTCATGGAAAAGTGAGTTCTGCTGCTATTTGGTATATGTTGCTTTGTAGCACTGTGTAACCTGTGGATTAACTAGGATTTGGTCTCTTTACGACACAAATTGTTACATATTACTTGATTTAATGTACTTTAATACTCTTGGTATACACAAAAAACATTTTAATATATTTAAATATCTTTAAAAAATAAGTAATTTTTTCTCTTTCTCTAAGTTTTAGTAAAATCAGGAGCTTAAACTTCCAAAAATGTGTTTGTTCACCTCCAAATATGAATGAATTATTATATGAACTGTTTTATCTATGGGGAGTTTTCCTGACTTCGGCCCAATACGCTGGGATCAACTCCAGCATTGATGGATGAGCTATACATTTTATAAGAGTCACAATTTTTTCAAGCCTGTTTAAAACCCTTATTTGTGTGATTTAATTGTTTTCAAGAAATAAATATCAATTAAAAAATTAAACTTATTACATGGAATGTAGTAATACATTTTTAGTTCGTTCTCCAAGGAAGCTGATGGTGGAGTGGACTGTGGAGAATGTGGTGAGTGCCAGCTTGTAGAGAAGCGTTATGTAAATGAAATGCAAACATCCTGGATGGCCGACAATCATTTTGAGGTTGAGGCAGTGTGGTCTGTCATAAGCATTTCAAAATCTTTAGTACTTAAATCATATAATTACATTACTTTATTATAATTAAATTAGATTTCAAATGCAACTTGCACACTTTCATTGTACCTAGACTGCGGCTAGATTAATTGACACTGTATGAATACTTTGGTCATTTATTATAAATATAACCACACTGCTGCACAATTTTTTCAGTCATCAGTTATCGGTCATTTTATCAATCATTTATGAATTGTGTTTCCAAGGTACCAGTCCAATATAACAAGAACGTGTGATGAAATAATCACTGGATTTGCCAAACTTTGCCCGGTGTCAGGATTATGTTCTGTTTTATGGATTTTAGTTTGTTTTTCGTTGTTTTTTGGTGTTTCAGTTCCAGTTTTTTTTTAGTTTACTTGGTTGTCATGGTTTCATTCTGTTGTCATAGTTGCTTATATTGTTTCATTAATTCTTTTCACCTGCCCATAGTTTAATTTTCATTATAGTCCTCAGTTTGTTCAGTTCTTTGTCTGGTGTTGTTTGTGTATAGTGTATACTGTTACATATGTTGTGCCTTCTTTGGATTATCTGCTCATTGTATTTTTGTTTCGATTTGTATATTAAATTGAAAGTGCTTGATATTAGATCCATTTTGCATCTCATCATATTCATGCCTGACTAAACATTACACCAGGTTTGTTGCATCAAATAAATGGTAAACCTCTAAATAAATGGCTCATGCAGGTCTCTTCCTGTCTATGTGGGCAATTGTCTTGGATAGAATAATGTAAGTTCAGCAGTAATTACAGTAAGTACAGTAATGTATTGGACCCTTTGTTGTTTAGCCTAAGGGTGGCTAGTTTGACTCCAAATTTGTAATTAAGTTTCAAAATTGTATTTAAATAAATCACTTTTCTAGTAAATAAAGGGTTAAACAACATTTAGCATAGCTAAATATTTTCAGTCATAAAAATGTTAATGTTTTTTCAACAAATTTAATGTCAGTGTAGCAGATTGTTAAAACAGTGAAATTGACATACTTGATTAGGACCAATGAGGTGGGACAGGCAAAAATCACCAAATTAAAGTTTACCTGACATATCTGATATTGCTCTATGAAATAAACTTGTTAAAATACAGTAATAGGACTGAAAGGCACCAATTTGTACCATATGACTTTGAAAGCTTGTAGTAAGGTCACTAATACCCTTATAAGGACAAAGATCAGTAGGTGCTGTGTGAGAGGTTATTCATCATGATCATCTGTACCTGAACTACAGGCTAAAGAATACATATTTGACTGGGAAATAAGGAAGGTCAAATAAGCAAAGTTTGAAAAGCTCCTCAGAAACTACCATATAAAGGCAAGAATTAAAGAACAGACTTGCAAAACATATTAAAACGTATTATATTATTTGTCACCATAAAAAGAAATATATATTCAAGAAGGGATACAGCAAGAGAGGCTGGACTGGGGCAGAAAGGACAGAGAGAGCAAGATAAATCTGCCAGAGGACAAAAGGGAGGAGTCAGAAACTTGGTGTGTGATGTCAGCAGCTTGTTGGATTGAGGTGTTGCGCCCTGCTGAGTTTAATCCAGGCTGATTAGGAAGCAGTAAGCAGTCACCTGTGTGAATGCAGAGAAGTAGCTAAAGATAACCTTGTGTAGCCTGAGACTGCTGCTCTAACGACAAAGAATCCAACACAAGGAAACTCACAAGGACAACAGCATTGATCTGTAGTTGAGTCACAGTTGACAAGGGAAGAAACGGGCAAAAATCTCAAAGTTCAGAGCAGCGAAGAAGCTATAAATGACCTTGTAATAGCATCCAAGGTGAGGTTCTTTTTTTCAAGGGCATATTGCTTTCTTTTCGGCATTTTTAAACTAATCTAATACAGTTCTTTGCGAACCGCCTGATCAGAATGTCCACAAACGGAATAAGCATGGCTCTAAAGCTCCAGTTTGGACTTATTAATTCTGAAAATCGTTACCTCACAGCAGAGGCATTTGGGTTCAAGGTAAATGCATCTGGAACAAGCATGAAGAAGAAACAGATCTGGACCCTGGAGCAAGACCAGGACAGCCAGGTGGTTTTCTTGCGGAGTCACCTTGGACGCTATCTGGCCTCGGATAAAGATGGCAAGGTAAGCTGTGAGGAGGAAGTGCCAAATACAGACTGCCGTTTCATGATTGTGATGCAGCCAGATGGACGATGGGCCTTGCAGTCTGTGCCATACTTACGTTATTTTGGAGGCTCTGCAGAATATCTGTCCTGTTTTGCCCAGACCATTGGAGAGTCTGAGCTGTGGGCCATGCATCTCGCCCTTCACCCACAGGCCAACCTGCTAAGTGTAGGCCGCAAGCGCTACGCTCACCTGTCCATTGCAGACAACGAGCTCTCCATGGACAGCAACATCCCCTGGGGTGTGGATTCCCTGATCACCTTGGTCTACATGGATGGGAAGTACAGTCTGAAGACCTGTGACAACCGCATTCTCAGCAACGATGGCAAGCTAGTAATGGAGAACGGGCCAAACACCAGTTTCACCCTGGAGCTCAAGTCTGGCAAGCTGGCCTTTAAGGACTGTGGGGGCAAGTACCTCTCACCAACAGGCCCCACGGGCGCCCTGAAGTCTGGCCGCTGCTCAAGAGCAGGAAAAGACGAGCTGTTTGAACTGGAGGAGAGCCATCCACAAGTTGTTTTCCAGGCAGCCAACAAAAGATATGTGTCTATTCGTCAAGGTAACCAATGATTGTGCACTTGTGTTGACATATCATGGTCACTATTATTGTTTTAAAACAAGGGTGCCCAATCCTGTTCCTGGATATCTACCTACTTGCAGAGTTCAATTCCAACCACGATTAAAAAAAAACACCTATCAGTAATTATCAAGTGCTCCTGAAGATCTTATTTAACTAGTTCAGGTGTGTTTGATTAGGGTAGGAGCTGAACTTTGCAGGGACATAGGCTACTTCACACTGTTAGTCCAAATCCGATTGGAATCTGATCTAAAATTTTGTCTTATTTGAATAGGATTTCAAACCACATACAAATGTAGCTCAAAACAGATTTTTAAAAATCGCATTTCATGTGATTTTTTGCCATTCATTAAATCTGATCAGATTTCATTTGGGTAAATCTACAAAAATAAAACTGATAAAAGGTTCTTTTCTGATGTAACACTAGGTCTATGACACATAGTTGTTAGATCTTTTTGTAGGCGCACTGGCCATGTCAAATCAATTGTCTTTTTTGTTTGAAACATCATAAACTTGCACACAAATTACATAACATTATAAACCTAAATAATTGCACAATTGTAGACATAGACATGTAGCTTTTCCCAAGCCCTTCAATGTGATCATTTCCTGGATGATGCATACGCATTACAAAATCTCAAAGTGCAAAATTTTGAGGACATCTAAGTCTGGGTGCATGGCCCTCCACTAACACAATTAAATCCTCTGTGGGAAGCAATCAAATTAATTAGATTTGTCATGCCCAATGTGTGTCCACTTCAGATTAAACCAGACACAAATGATTTATCAGACACATACTTTTTGCATAATTTAAATGGACAGTTTGCCCAAAAATAAATATATTTTTTGTAATCATTCATTCATCTTTATGTCATTCCAAAGCACTTTGACTTTATTACAATATGCAGGCCATTGTATTTTACAATGCATAGGGAATTAAACTTTCAAACATCAAAAAAGTACGGAAATCTCCATGAAGTAGCCTATATGACTTGTTCATAATACGAGTCGTGTACTGTAGTTTGGCTTTGTGTGAGGAAAAGATATTTAGTAATAATGTTTATGATAATGTAATAGTGGGCTGATTTTCAGAACTGGATCTGTAAGCAAATCATTCAGACCAGTTTTTTGACACAGCTAACAAAAATATGTTCTAAGAACATTTAGCTAATGTTCCTATTAAGATAACATTAATTCTGTTATCTGAACGTTAGTTCAAAAATTAAGGGAACATTCAATTTCATCATTTTGCAAACATTATGGGAATGTTACTTTTTAATATTCTATAAACATTCTGAAATAAGTAGTAAATAGTATTGTTAAAAAATCTTTAGACAGACATCCAACTCAAATGAATGTTAAGCTAACAAGTTTCTCATGAACGTGCCAATGAGTGCGAGGGAAGTTAACCCTGTTCATGGAATATAGCAAGTCATATGCATTACTTGTCGTCAAATGTTATATTTTTAAGCATGTCTTTCTGAATGCCCTGTGCAGAATTCTTCATCCATCCTCTTGAGGACCCACTGTTCTTCTCCAGTTTAGCTCAAACCCTACTCAATTATACCTGAACCAGCTAATCAAGCTCGTCAGGTTTGCTTGAAAATCACAGTCATGTATTCTTCACTGCCTTTTTACATCCCACAATCCTATGTGTTTCATTTGGTGACAGATGAGCAAGACAAAGAAAGATGGCATCTGAAAGTTTGGGTTTCTGGTCAGTTTGTGTGTAAATGTACATTTTTGACCAGTGTTTTCCACTTCTGATGTCATTTCTAGTGAGAAATTAAATTATTTTGCTGTAGATCATTAAACTGTTACACTGCCTCAGAAGTCTGTCCGAAATCAAGTTTTGTGAGGTACCTTCACGCGCAAACGCTGCCTGCTGGACCCAGTCACTGCCTATAAAGCAGCAAGGTAAGGCAAGTTAGCTGCCTAATTTTCCAGATGCAGCCTGGGTCTACAGAAGCAGGGTTGATAACATCTGGCCTTGTGAGGAAAAGAAGAAGATGACATTTGATACAGAGGGGAAAAGACAAGCTTTGAAGGCAACTGCACTTTCAGCTATGAGCCATTATGATTAATGCTCTTCATTGTCATAGACAAATATTTGCAAACTCTTAGCTCTATTATCATATAGTAGAATACATGCATTAAATGGCTAACAAAATACATAATCAAACATCTAAATGTCAGTGTATATTATTTTCACTGCTTGGTTATAGAACCATAATGTCTATGCAATTAGTCTATTAACTATGTAGAGTAAACATACTGTCCTGCAGAGTTCAGCTCCATCCTCAAATAAACACACCTAAACCGGCCAATCAATTGAAAACTACATGCAAATGTGTTGGAGCAGGGTTACACCTGATGTCTGCAGGAAGGTAGCTCTCCAGGAACAGGATTAGAGACCCCATGCCTTAAAGCATCAGTGTATCATTGTACTTCTAGTTCCACCAAATAGAACTGCATTGGACAAACACACTGAAAAACATAATTTTCTATTTCTGTCTGTGCATATTATGGATCATGACACCAACTGCTTATTATGCCCCATATATTTGCATTGCAGTTGGCAAATAAGCATCATGATGCTGGGTGAGTGTTAGGGATTACTCCAGTAAAAGACTTAAAAGAACAGTCAAGGGATATTTCTGAAGCATCTAATTTGAACCTCAGCCTACACAATCTGGTCACTTCGACTAGTTGGAATAGACAGTAGAAGTTTACTGGTAATGTTATTTAAACTACAGGTTCAGAGAGAGTGAAAGAGATAAAGAGCATGATTACTGGTTTAGTGGGACTCAGCCAGGAGCACAGAGTAATGAGGTGTTACCACTGGATTGCCATTGGATTAGCAAAAACCCTTTGAGTCATTGGTGTGTGTGAATGAGGATCAGCCAATCATAATCAAGAACTGAAACTATGAAATCGTAGAAAAGGAGAGCATGAGAGAAAAAAGACGGAAAGCACGGAGGACTGGAAGAGGACTGTAGAAGCCAAACTAAAACCACTACACCTATCATGGGGCGAAGCACAACATGCTGCAAGGGATCAAATAACATAGAAGCAGATTGTCACGGCCTTATGTTCTGTAGGGAACTATGAGACATAAGTAAGTAAATAGGATGCAGAATTGAAATTCTAAATTGAATTTAGACTTCCAGATCTTCTCAGGCATGAGAATTGCTCCCTCGAGGATCACACAAGGGACTTCTTAGATCTGATGTGCCTTATTCACTATCCCGACCGCTTGCTACGCGTCTTTTACAAAACTTTACACAATGAGCAGTCGAAGGCATTCCTGCCCATGGAAGGTCCTTGTGGGATTACGTGGAGCCTAATAGGAGAATATGTGGAGTGGGTGCTGGTGCAATGTGGATCTCAGTATACCTCCATCACAGATGAGGACAATGCCAGCCCCACTCCGGACCCAGAGCCCAGCCAGCCTTAAGCCATGGCAAGTAAGGATTAGATGCCAGAGCCCACTGCAGAGCCTGAGCCCACCATGAAGGGAGAGAGCCATAATGTTTGCCAGAGGTCAATTTTGTTGAGCACATTCATTACTGAGTCTGACAACATCCGTCACATACAGGTATATTAGTAGAGTTAGAGAGGATTGGAGTCTCTTCCACACCCCTGTTGCTGAGGTGCATACAATAAGCTGGGTCTCCACAGAATTATTATTTAATTAGCTGGATGATGAAATGTTGCAAGATCTCTGGTCTCTGCTGATCCTATCTAGTTCCAAGTTGTCCACCTCATTGCTGGTTCAGTCCAGTTCCAAGTATTCTTCATCACCACTGGTTCAGTCCAGACTCAAGTCTTCTTTGTCGCCACTGGTTTAACACAGCATTAAGTCTCTTAAGTCCAGCACCAAGTCGTCTTCATTGCCATTGGGTCTGCCCAGCCTCTCTCGCCCTCCTCTTCTGCCAAAGCCATCCAGTTCCTCTGCCTCACCTCTGCTGTCTCCCTTCAGTCCCTTGGCTCCTCCTTCATTGGTTCTACCCTGATGCTTGGATCCACCTTGGGTTTCCCGCTCATCAGCTCTGCCATGGTCTAAGTATCCCTCAGCTTCAGCTTTAGCCTCAGAGTCTGGATGCCATCTCTGGCCTCCAACCTATCACCTACACCAGGGATCCGATTCTGGAGGGCCACTGCCCAGCAGAGTTTAGCTGCAACCCTAATCAAACACACCTGAACCAGCTAATCAAGGTCTTAGGATTAGTAGAAAGTTATAGGCAAGTGAGTTTTTATGAGGGATGGAGATAAACTCTGCAGGACACTGGCCCTCCAGGACCGGAATTGTCCATCCCTGACCTTCACCTTGGCTCAACGCTCCCTTGGCTCCACCATAGTCTGTAATCCCTCAGGCTGCACCAGCTCCTTTGTCCCTCTGGCTCCACCTTGGTCAATTGTCGCTCTGGCTCTGCTTTGGACTTCTGGATCTCCACCTCTCTGGCTCCGCCAGGCTCCTCCTTCTCTCTGGTTCCACCATAATCCTCAGTCACACCGACTGCACTCAGGTCTGCCAAGCCCTTATCTCCACCTCAGTCACACGCGCATGCGCACCTTGGCCCTCAGGGTTCAGTGTCTCCATGGGTCTTCATCTCCTCAACTCTTCCTGGGTCTCCAATTTTCATGACTTTTGATCTGTCAGTAAGCCCTCTATTTCCTCAGTTCATGGTTCTGTGTCGTTTTTCTCGCTCTTGTTGGTTATTAAATCCTCTGTTCATTGTTCATTCTGGGTCATGCATCTCTGTTTTGAATTAAACTACACAGCCACCGTGACAGCTATACAGACATAATGTTGTGTAAAATATAAATGCTGTTGACTGCAAGAACATTTGAAATTCTTTTATTTATTTATTTTGTTTTTAAATGGTAAGTGGCTCTAAATGGATTCTCAGAAAATGTGTTACTAGCTAAAAAAAGAGAATTAAAACTGCATGAGGAGACAGCCATCAGTTTGAGGACAGAGTTTACCAGTAGACAACCTGATGCATTTGTAGAACTTCTGCCAAATTTATATCTGCTGTACTATTTACTTTCTTTGTAGTTTTGTAAAGGAACCAAGTCATTGAGATGCTTGCCATGATAAATGTCTTTGTTTCCAGGTGTCAGCATCTCAGCTAATCAGGATGATGAGACAGACATGGAGACATTTCAGATGGAGATTGACAAGGAGACTAAGAAGTGCATGTTCAGAACCAGCGGCGGAAATTACTGGACACTCGTTACTCACGGAGGAATTCTGTCTTCAGCCACAGAAGTGTAAGGAGTTGTTTTATACATGCATCTCATTAAAACAAACAACTTGAAGAAACATGACACTTTTTATCCTTGGAAATAAAAATGTTTTAAGATGAAAAATATATAAAATCAAAGTTAGTATGAAAAATTAAGAATACATATTTAAGATTCTGTATGATTTCTATGTAACCAATCAAACATAAGCAAATTTGTTGTGACTATTTTAATACTTTCACTGAAGCACAGTTAGCCTATCTCTGGAACATTCTCAAAAAAAAAAAAAAAAAAAAAAAGAAAAGAAGAAAATTGATGAAATTCCATAGATTAAAAAAAAAAAAAAGTCATACAGGTTTCTGAACAACATGAAGGTAAATGATGAGAGAATTTTCATTTTGGGGTGAACTATCGCTTTAACATATTAATATATTATATACAGTATTGCATGCATGGCACTAATCTTGAATATGTGTGTTCTTGTAACAGAGAAGAAAACACCATGTTTGACATTGAGTGGTTGGGCCGACGAGTCGCTTTGAGGGCAAACAATGGAAAATATGTCTGCACAAAGAAAAATGGACAGCTTGCTGCTGTGAGCGATTCTTTGGGTGAGTGAAACTGATTCTTTTCTGATCTTTTAATAAACTGTCAATACTGGATACACACATAACATGAGTCAGATAAATCCTCTCATGTGTTCGACAGGGGAGGACGAGCAGTTTGTGCTTAAGCTGATTAATCGTCCTATCCTGGTCTTGCGTGGGGAGAACGGCTTTGTGTGTCACCACAAAAAATCCAACACACTGGACGCCAGTCGCTCTGTTTATGACATCTTCTCATTGCTTTTCAGTGATGGAGCATACCATATAAAGAGTGAGTCATATTCTGTGAGCTAAGACTGACCAGAGTTTCACTGAGCAAGACTCTGTTGAACACAAAATTCCTGGTCTTTTTTTTCTCTCTACCACAGGTGGAAATGAAAAGTTTTGGTATGTCTCCGGCAGTGGTCTGGTGTGCACAGATGGGGACAAACCTGAGGATTTCTTCTTTGAGTTTGTGGAGTATGGACGGGTTGGCATCAAGGGTCAGAATGGCAAGTACCTGCGTGGAGACCAGGGAGGGACGCTGATGTGTGACGGGTGCAGGGTGGACGCCTCTTCCCTGTGGGAGCACTGAGTGCTGTAACCGAGCAGAGACACAAATACAGACTCACTGAGAAACAATACATTATCGGTTCTCGTACTGACACTTGTTAAACTAATGACTTTACAGGAGAACGTTATTCATTCATTTTCTTTCTTCAGTCTTTTTTTGTGAGTGAGTGAAATATCTGTGGTTTTATCTGTTTCTAATACTGTAAATGTTAGTGTCACCCTTTGATTCATCAGAAAAAAACAATATTACACTTTACTTCTTGTCCCTTTTTAAAATCAGTTGCAACTGAGGTTGGTTATTGAGGCTGTTAAACTCTTCAATTTAAAGGTGCTCTATTTGAGGCAGGGATTTTAGCACCTTATAAATTTAACAATATACTTTTAACAAATGTGTTTGTCAGAGGCCTACAAGAGAAAGTGTCCCTGGAATTTTATTTCTAAATTGACAATATGTGACATAACAGTCGAAATTATGACAAAGTTTGTGGCAAAATAAAAACTGACTCTTACTGCATAAGAGACAAACACGTCCAATTGTCTTTCAGAGTTTTATTTCTTGCAAGAAAGGTCAAACAGTCAACAGAAACACAAGTAGCTGCAGAGTGTAAGACAAAGAATGAAAGCTTCCCCTCACTTTTATATCTCTAACCTCCAGGGCTGAAGCCTCTGTCCTTTTACCATATTAAGAGCATGTCTACCACTTCAATGTTTTTCCACCTGTCACCCTGAGAATGCATACTTAAGCACTTCTGAGAAGAACACAATTATTTAACCATAAGCATATAAGTAAAATCACATGGAAATTATACAAAACTCAAAATTTCTTCCACAGATCAAAAGTCAAAATTGGCATCATTAATTTTGACTAAGTCATAATTTTGATTTAAGTCATAATTTTAACATTTTAAGGAATGATTTGACATTTCATCTCATATTATGACTTAGTATGTCATCATTTTAACTTTTTATGTTATAATTATGATTTATCAGAGAATAATTTTTTTTCCTTACATGGCAAAAATGGGCTTTCATACCTCCTCGATGTGTGGTGTTAAATGACTGCACCACCATTACAATCAAAGATGAGGAAACCTCACAAAGTCAGAAATACTGTTTGTTGAAGGTGGAGACATTCATCACCACCACTTTTTGAAAGCAACACAAGGAAGGCATGCAGTGCAAAGTAAAAGCACCCCCATCATTCTTCTCAGTCCCGACCAGACAGAGCCTGATGTATATGCTAAACCTTGACACATACTTATCAGGATTTATAAAAAATAAATGACATAAGTAAGTGTGCAGAACCCTTCTAAACTGGTCTGTCTATTAAAGTCACTGGGTACGTCAACATGTACGTCACTTGACATACTATATGTCCAGTTTTCCCATAGCTTCCTGGGACCCAGGAATAGACTTCTGTCCTCTGTAGTGGATATTATATTTTAGTGACTTCATCTGCCGTATTTAAATATGACTGAAAATCTAAATTAGCACTCTTATGGAAATATGATAATATTTTGTAATTATCATTTAAATCTGATTAATTTTCAAATTGTTTGTTATAAAATCAACATCTCAGGAATATGTTATGGGGTTTATAATCAAAATATGACTTTCTGTTACGAAACAGGGCATTCATTTCATACAAGACCTCTGTAGAGGACAGCAGGACTTAAATCTTGTTTATCAGGCATTTTAGGAAACACAACAGGTGAATATAGGGAAAGAAATTATATATCAATATTCCTATTAATTATTAGATACTGTGACACTGTCACATAAAATACATGTTTTACCGCTCTATTTATTACAATGATTTTATGTATAATAGAGTTTTAATTAGTTTACATGTTTTTTAGTCCATTTTATTCCTCTTAACATTTTAAGTGTGTATGTCTTTAAGAAATTAATGGTTGGCCTGTCATATGACCAGTCACATGACAGGAAGCAGGAAAAACTTTTTTTTTTTTTTTTTCCTTTTTTTTTTTTTTATTGAACAAAAAGAATTTAACAACCACAAATGGCCTGGTACAAAATAGGAAATTTCTTAAGACAACAGGCAAGCATCCGACAAAGAACAAATGATTATATACATATTAAAAAAAAAAAAAAAAAGATTGAGATCCTCTATCAAATTATAAAGGATTACAGCATTCTTTTTCTTCATTAATTTCAAAGATAAGAAGAAATTACACAATTCCTTATGAAATATGAAAAAGTTTGGTAGTGTTTTCAAAAATTTTCCAAGAATAATAAATGTGTTAATTGCCAAGTCATATGTTTCTTCTTCCATAAACATACTAAATATAACATTTTCTTTTGTTAATACAGGTACATTTTCAACTTTTGGATATAACCAGTAATGCATATCCTCCCAAAAGGCACAGGCATAGTTACAGTCATAGAAAAGATGTTCTGTTGTTTCGATCTGATCATCACAAAAAGAGCAGTTGTTAACATCAAGACCAAATCGACATCTTAACAACTCTCTGGAAGGATATATACCATTAATAAGTGTACTTCCTTTGCTTTTGATGTAACTGGGTATTTAAGGTATTTCGTTCTTAAGACCTTAACTTCAGCTTTAGAAAAGTTTTGAGAAATTGAAAGTTTATTTGAAGAAAAGGGATATAATTCCTTAACAAATGCTTTTCTAATTGTGATATTAGGTAAATTTATATTAGTGAGAGAAACTCCATTCACCAAAAGCTTAGGAAGAGAAGGGGTTACATTACATTGAGATAAATTGAGATACCAGTGAATTATAGATTGTGGAATTGCATTGATGATAGTATTATATTGTTTCCTGTCAGTTAAATTAAATCTTGAACAAAATATCTCAAAAGAAATAATTCCAGTATTATCTAATATATGCATCACAGACCATATTCCTTTCTCCCACCAATTTTTGTAAAATAAAGACTTATTTCTAAAAATCACATATCTACAATTCCACAAAGGGATATTGTGAGGACTAAAGTTATGCTTGTAGATCAATTTCCAATAAAGTAAAACCTGTTGATGAAACAATGACAATTTAACAGGGAGTCTTTTAAGGTCATAATCGCATCTAAGGAGAAAATTGAGTCCTCCTAATTTCATAAAAATTTGACTGGGGATATGAAACCAAAAGCTATTTTCATTTTTCAAAAAAGATCTTAACCAATTCGTTTTAATAGTTCCATTAATACACTCAATGTCGATGGCTTTTAGGCCTCCTTCTTCATAATCTTTGACCAAAATTCCTTTTCTAATGTAGTGTGTTTTTCTTTTCCAAATAAAATTAAAATTAGCTTGGTTTATAGCTTTTATTACATTTTTAGAAAAGGAAATTGAGTAAGCAGGGTAGATAAGTCTAGAGATGCATTCCATTTTAGTGAGAAAAATTCGGCCAATAATAGAAATATCTCTTTGAGACCACAAATTTAAATAGGATTTGCACTTCTCTAGATTATTCCAAATGTTAAGATTATTAAGTGAGGTGTTATCCTTCGTAATGTGTATCCCTAGGTATTTAACAGTATCTTTTATAGGAATATTGTAAAAAGTTGATAGAGGGGAATTATGAATTGGTAATAATTCACATTTTTTAAGATTTAATTTCAAGCCAGATGCCTTAGAGAAAAGCTCTACAGATTGAAGAATTTTAGGAACTTGGTTAATGTTTTTCATAAAAATGGTTGTGTCATCGGCCAGATGACTGATGACTAATTGTTTGCCAAAAACTGATAATTTTTCAAAATCAGAATTTTTAATAAGAATGGCAAGCATTTCCGCTGCAGCGATAAAAAGCAGAGGAGAGATAGGACAACCTTGTTTAATTCCTTTATCAATTGAAAATCTTGATGTTGTACTCTGTGGTAAAATAATAGTGCTATTAGGGTCTTTATAAATTAACTTAACCATATTAATGAAGTTTTCTCCTAATCCAAATAATTGTAATGTACGAAACATAAAATTGTGTTCAACTGTGTCAAAAGCTTTAAAGAAATCTAAAAACAAAATAAAACCTTCATCTTCAATCAAAGAATTATAATCCAGTAAATCAAGTACAAGACGTATATTATTGTGAATCGAGCGCCCCTTTAAAAAGCCTGATTGCGTCTCTGAAATGATCTGTGAAATACCAGTTTTAAGTCTGTTGGCGTAAATATGAGTTAAGATTTTATAGTCATTATTAAGCAGGGTTATAGGTCTAAGATTGTCTATTAATTTAGGATTTTTCCCAGGTTTGGGGATGAGAGTGATAATTCCTTGCTTCATAGAAGGTGGAAGAATATGAGAAACAGATATTTCTTTTAACATACGAAAAATAGGGTCTTTAATGTACTCCCAAAAATGTCTATAAAAGTTACTTGTTAATCCATCTGAACCGGGCGATTTGTCTAATGATAAACATTTCATGGCTTTTTCCACTTCATCCACTGTGATATCTGCATCACACACATTTTTAAAACTTTCATCTACTTTGGGGATCCAATCTTTAATACAATCAAAGAAAGCATCAGCATCTGTGTGTGAATAAGAGGAGGAGTAAAGTTTACTATAAAAACAGTAAATCTCCCTAGAAATCTTATTAGGATCAGTACATTCTTGATTATTGATTAAAAGAGCCTTAACATCATTACGCTCCTGTCTCTTTTTCTCTAGTCTACAAAAATACGCTGAACTCCTTTCGCCCTCCTCTATCCACTTTGCCCTCGATCTTATATATGCTCCTTTGGCTTTATCAACATAAATGTTATCCAGTGATGACTGTAGAAGAAGAAGTCTTTGTTTGTCATCAGCTGTTAAAAGGGTTTTAATGCAAATATTATTTATTTCGTTAATTATTTCCAATTCTTTTTTTTTCCCTATTTCTGCTTAATAATTTACCATAAAATATGGAGATCTGACGTACCTTGTATTTTATATATTCCCATTTTTCTCTATACGTTTTAAGAGTTGAATCACCAATTATGTTGTTAATTGTAGCTATGATTTTTTCACAAAATGGTTCACTATTTAACAAATTTGAATTAAATTTCCAGTATCCTTTTCTCCTCTGATATGATTCAACGGGTTTAAGAGTAAGTTTAATCAGGCAATGGTCAGTTAGAGGTGCGGCAGAAACTGTTGACCTTGACTCCAGACAAGGATTATACTCGGAGACTAACCAGAAATCTATTCTGGATTTGCATGAACCATCTGGCCTAAACCAAGTAAAACCTTGAGTATTAGGGTTTTTAGTGCGCCATACATCTATCAGTTTAAACACATTACAAAACTCAAGCAAAATGGGATTATAATGATGACTCAGATATTTTGAAGGACATCTATCAAGCCATTCGTCTATCACCATATTAAAATCCCCTCCAAAAATAAGGTCTGCAGTAGGATACCTCTGAGATAAGTCTTTTACAACCCTTGTAACCTGATCAATTAGAGTTCTGTTTTGGTTATGACTATTGAATCCATATATATTTCCTAAAATCAAAAAGTTTTCCTCCATTTTAAAAACACAGATTATCCAATGACCACAGGTATCCGTAACAGTTGTTAAAACCTTCCCAGAAAAATTGTATAAAAGTATAGCAACACCTGCTGACCTATTTGAGCCATGAGAAAAAAATATTTTATCACCCCATTGGTTTGACCAGAATTTTTCATCTAAATCAACAGAATGGGTTTCCTGAAGAAGAAAACACTGAGCTCTTTCATTTTTACAAAAAAGGAAAATTGACTTTCTTTTAACAAAATCTCTTAGACCCCTAGTGTTAAGTGAAACAAAAGAAAACATCTGATTATGAGAAAACATAAAAAAGAAATAACAAATAACAATAGAACAAAATTAGTGTAGCAAGTTTTTTTACCCCCTCTCTTTTTAGAGTTAAGCACAAACCCCTTTCAAACATTAAATGCAGGTAGATTGAGTTTTTTCTTTTCACTATTTTCCCCCCTTTTTCTCTTTTACACTTAAGAAACTAACTTAGTCTACTCAAACTTAAAGGAAATTAGTTAAAAGCTTATTCAACCATATGAACGTTTCCCCCTGTAGACCTTAACGTATAGCCTTGATATTTAACTGGGGAAAAAAAAGGATTTTAAAGTGCTGCTGCAGACAATAAGGGAATAATTTCCCCCCTATCCTCCAATTTAATTGAAAACAATCTTTTATACAACTTTAAGGTTGGAGGAAAAACTATTAACGTACAGATTTTGAAGTTTCGAACCTGTTAGAGTGAGAGGTGACCTGCTTAGGCCCGAAACACAAGTCTAATCCATAGCAACCCTTTTACCGTTGATGTAGCCCACATGTCCCTTGTAGTAAACGTTCTGTCCTGCTGCCCTGGCTTGCTCCATTTTCGGCCATGCAGCGGCGCGAGCTTCACGGTCAGCTTTACAAAAGTCTTGTTTGAAATGAATCCCCAAGTCTTTGCAGAGCCTCGAATTTTTCGATAGCTTCCAGAAGGAATCCCTGTGGAATCGCATGGTGAATTGGATTATAGTTTGACGACCTCTCCCTTCTTCTTTTCTCCCGATGCGGTGAACAGAATCAACGATCGATTCCATCGACGTCTCCCATTGTGGCGCTAACTTGGACAGGATGCTCATGACAACGTCTCGGGTATTTTCGTCAACTCTTTCTTTCAGACCGTGTATTTTTAGATTCCAGCGCCTTTTGTAACGTTCTAACTCCGTGACCCTTTCTTTCAACTCCTCATTTTCCTTTACGAGACGAGGCATTACCTTTTCCATGTCTCGTATCTTGACTTTACATTCTTTGATTTCAGTAGCATTCAGTTCTACTAGTCTGGTGATATTAGCTACCATGACCGAGTTTTCTCTTAGCTGATCGCCAAAAGTGTCAATTTTAGAAGTTAGCTTTTCTATAGCATCAACAAGAGATGCGTTTGAAGCTTCAGAAGAATCATGTGACCCAGCTAACCAAAATACGTGACTGTTACGTAAGTGCAATGTAATTTGGTGACCAAACTTTCGTCATGGCGACGTAACTAGTAACCCGGATACGTTGCCACAACGTAACTTTGTGACGTTGCCAGTTAGTAACTGCGACGTCGTAGCAACGTTGTGTATCAATGGTTGTGTGTTGGTAATCAGTTGGTAATTTTTATATTTATTTATTTTTCCATGGGCGGACATGCAGTAGTTTAACCTAATTTATGTCCTCATTTGCCCAGACTAATTTAAAGGCTATTCCAACAGCTGTGAACAATGAATGCAGAGCTCAAAATGAATTCAATTCATTTATTTTGAAAAACACACAGAACATGGACAAAAATCCAAATAAAAATAATGAAATACACCCAAACTATAAATAAAAACATACCGCCTACAGCGAAACATAAAATAAAAGCATTCAAGACGTTTTGCACTCAGTATCATTAAAAACATATGCTAGCGTAACATTTTGCTAACATATATTTCAGACGTTCAATCAAAGAGGTAAAAATATTAACAAAAATACTTAAAGTAGACTGTGGGTAATGTTACTTAACCAATCTGACGCAGTTGTTGAACTTTATTGCTATAAAACTGAGGAGAAACACGGAGAAACACCGACGCTGTCCTCTCCAGCAGCTTGAATGTTTACCCGGTTGCCATGGCAACTCTAACGGCCACCAGCACTAACGTAAACATAACAATAAAAAAAGGTTTTGCGTCTTTCCAAAGTTAACTTTA
The DNA here is from genome assembly GCF_024489055.1 of Chanodichthys erythropterus. Classification (NCBI taxonomy): domain Eukaryota; kingdom Metazoa; phylum Chordata; class Actinopteri; order Cypriniformes; family Xenocyprididae; genus Chanodichthys; species Chanodichthys erythropterus. The sequence continues at coordinate 53,873,936 of NC_090223.1, read as the reverse complement.
TACATTTTTATAAAAGCCATTTATTTGTTGTCACCTCGGAAAAATAAATTCTTCTCTCAGAAAAATGAACTTTACTGTCTTGTCAACATACTGTGCGCGCGGCGCGCACTCCATTTGTGGAGGCGCGCGCTGTATGTCACGTCACTATAAAAAGCAGTTATCCATATTCTGACTTGGTGAAAAGAAACATTTTTTTTTTTCTTAAGGGACATTTCAGTCTTGTGTCTGACGTTTAATTACACATTTTAAATGGCAAATTCTGATAATAATAACATATAAAGAATGTGTAAATGATGGTAATGAAATTACCAGCACATGATGTTGCTATAACGTTGCCAGTAAGTCATGGAATGACCATTATATTACGAATAGAGTACGTATCTGGAATGTCCTTGGTTTTCTTATAACGTTAGGAGATCGTACTGACGATGTTGTGATATGGTAATTTGATGGTAATAATATTATGGGCATACAACGTTGTAGTTACGTTAGGAATTACCAATATATTACGTATAGAGTACGTATCTGGAACGTCCTTGGTTTTCTTATAACGTTAGGAGATCGTACTGACGACGTTGTGATATGGTAATTTGATGGTAATAATATTATGGGCATACAACGTTGTAGTTAGGTTAGGAATTACCAATATATTACGTATAGAGTACGTATCTGGAACGTCCTTGGTTTTCTTATAACGTTAGGAGTAGGGGTGGGAATCGGAGGGTACCTCACGATACGATACGATCACGATAAATGGCTCACGATAACGATAATATCGCGAGTCAGCGATTCTGCGATAATCGATATATTGCTAGACAATCCTATAATGATACATCGCGATATTGGTCTTAACATGAAAACAAAATGCACGTGAAAAGGTTAAGTGCATGTTAACAGATAAATCCGAACTTATATGTACATTTAATAGAGTTCACGTCACCGAAAGCAAGAAATATGAGGTGCATTTTATTGACCATCAGTTAATTTCAAAATCAAAGACTGCAATAGGAGAGAGCGGCAACAGCACTGATACCAGTGCTGGTCTCATTACTTTTAATGAAGATAATTGTGTGTAGCTAATGCGTCTGCGACTTACTTTCACTTTCATATGCGGCAGTTTGCGCGTCAGCTTGCTGAAGAGATCTGCGGCGATGTGTGATGCAGTAGCGTTGTCATATCTGACTCTCACATGTTTTAGTATTTTTGGGAGAAGTAAAATTTACATATGTAGTTTCAACAACCAGATGCATTTAGACTGAGCATAGACAGTTTTGACTGGAATGCGTCCCAGACCATCTCCTGAAATGGTTTGAGCGATCGGATTTAAATCCGTCTCAAATGCATTTTTAGGCATTTAGGCATTTAGACCTGATCAGATAGCTATGCGATCAGAGAAAATGCATGAAGTCACCAGGTGCAAACAGACCCTTTGACGTTCTTCAAGCGCTTAGATATACACGGGAGCGTTCGAAAGCAGGCGTCTATCAGAGGATCCCTAATATATGCTTTCGAATGCTCCCGTGTACATCTAAGCGCTCGGTGAAGAACGTCAAAGATGTCTACGACTGTCACATCAATGGTATAAAAGTGCGTCAAGACTTTGAACTTAAACGTGGCTGGGGCATCTATTTTACTCACACTGCTGTCCGCCATCCTGTTAATAACCTCTTTTTCTTAGGCTAGTTAACTTAAGTTCACGTTTCCCTCATTCATGTGTTGAGCGCCGCCTTGAAGTAGGACGTTTTGAGCAAAGAAATCTATATATAGCGCTTTATTTTTTTAAATTAAAATATCGATATTTGGCGCAGCGATACGATTCTCGTATCGCACAGAGAAGGATGACGATATATCGCCATATCGATATTTTGTCCCACCCCTAGTTAGGAGATCGTACTGACGACGTTGTGATATGGTAATTTGATGGTAATAATATTATGGGCATACAACGTTGTAGTTACGTTACTAGTAAGTCATGGAATTACCAATATATTACGTATAGAGTACGTATCTGGAACGTCCTTGGTAATCTTATAACGTTAGGGGGTCGTACTGACGACGTTGGTAGATGGTAATCTGAAGGTAATGAAATTACTGGCATGCAACGTCATAGTTACGTTGTCAGTTAGTAAGTCATGAAATTACCAAAAAGTACGAATACATTACGTAACTGTTACGTCGTGTGTTAGCTGGGGAGGACTTAACTTTAGAAGGTGGGGCAGAACTTTTAGTTGGAGTAGCAGGGGAAGTTTTTCTTTTGGTCCCGATACTGGCTGCAACATCCATCGGCGTCGGGTAAGTATGGTCCATGTTAGCTTGGCCTGAGGCTGTGGCCAACCTAGGTTCGGACTTCCCACTCGGCATGCTCGGCCAAAACTTCAAAAATTGTGTTGTTTAATGCGTCAAGTGCTTATTGAAATGCGTGTGAACTTAAATACTCAATCACCTTAAGCTTTAAAGTAAATTTCAGGGCATGTAAACGAGAGCTTAAAAAGTGCTGCTTGCCTGGACCGCCATCTTGCCGCCTCCAGGAAGCAGGAAAAACATCTGAATAAAGAGAGCAGCATGGCAAACAAACAGGGACTCACTAACATTCAACTTATACCTGGATTGTGGAGTTTCCATTTTGAGGATTTACCTTTCCAGTCACAACCTTAAAAACCTTTGGATTATCACTACCGTGGACATTTGTATATACACTGGTGGACACTCACACTGGGACTTTATCAGCACACTAGGATTCTTGGGCTGTTTTAGGGTATGGTACTTTGGACTGTATGCTTTTAACAGACTGAGTTTTCCTGGTTTTATTGTGTTGTTTTAAAGTTTCATGTGAATATTGTAAATACACACTTCTTATTTAAACGTATCACTGTTTTATGTCTCATTCTTTTAACCAGTGGGTGGCCAGCAAACCAGTTTTGGACTGGGGCTGCACGATGAAAGCTCACGTTGTCCCATACTACAACGTACCGGTTTCTTTGATGGTCTGCATCATTCATACGCTCTGGTGGTATGAGAATGTTGTGAAGTCTGTCCAGAAATGTGAGAATATGGGCTGTGTTGTATGGTCCAAGTTTGGCATGACGGTGGAGGACACCATGCATACTGGAGATGGCAGCGCACATTGTGATGTTCCCACCACGTTGGCCAGGAACATCTATAATGGCTCTGTGGCCAATGAGGTTTCTCCCTCTTCTTCTGGTCTTTGCTAGGTTGAACCCAGCCTCATCTATAAAGATGAACTCATGTGGGATTGCATGAGCATCCATTTCCAGTACTCCCTGAAAACAAAGAACAAAAATCACTCAATATGGTGTTATCCAGTACACTGGGAAACAATGTTGTGTGTAGTGTACTGCAGTCAATATAGTACTTACATCCACATATGCTCGTCTGAACTCTTTGTTTCTTTGAGAGTTTCTCTCAAACCGCACCTTATAAAGTTGTTTCATTCTGATTTGGTTTCGCTTGAGAATGCGAGCCAATGTGGACAGACTAACTCGTTGAATGTTGTTGAATAAGGTGTTGTCTTGGATGATGTGGCTTTGAATTTCTCGTAATCTGATTTCATTATTTTCCAAAACCAAGTTTACAATGGCAGCTTCCTGTACCCCGGTGAACATTTGGCCCCTTCCTCCACCATGGTGTCGTCTCTCAGTCCTTTAGAAAAAATAAAATAAAAATATATATAGGGCTTGGACAATGCAGCCTAAATATTTTCCCCCACAGTAGAGTTCATTGTACAGGAAACTTGTACAGTTCATGAATGGCTGATGTCATACACTAAGTAACAGGTGTCACCCAACTGATACACTATGACATGGGGTATACTACATGTGTACTACATGAAATTTTGGTTACATACCTGTTCTCCAGTCTAAAGGTCCGGATGACAGTAAAACGGCTCAAGTTTGGCTGCACTCTCTGTCCAGCCTCACGCATTGTCAACCCATGGTTGATGACATGATCTACTAAGGTTGCTCTGATTTCATTTGAAAGTGTTTGTCTTCTTTGGCCATGAACTCCTCTACCTGCTCTACCGTTACCTTTCACTCTTCCTCCCCCTCTTATTCTCAACCTCCCTCTTCCTCTTCCTCTTCCTCTCTCTGCAATGTCTTCCATTGTTGTTGTAAAAAAAAAAGGTTCTCACCTGTGGTCTTTTCATAGTGCTTACATCCTGATTGAAGTGTTAACAATTAACCACTGAGGTGTTTGGCCAGGTGGCACATGTAATTGGCCAATTAGCTCATGTAGTGTCATTTTGAATGGCAGTGTTTTGAAATGGCAAACATGTGACTTTATGTCAGATTGTTGTGTCTTATGCAGAGAACTGTATTTAGTGAATTTAAAAAGTGCTATTTTGAAATGCAAAATGTGTGTAAAACAGAAAAGGTGTTTAGACTTTTGGAGACTTGAGAAGAAGTTTTGCTCTCTGTGTGTCAGTTTAAATAATTGTGCTGTGCATGTCATTTTAGTGTGTTAGCAATTGGAAAAAACTGTAAACCCATTGAGGAGTTTTTTGTTTGTTTGTTGTTTTTTTGGCATGGAAGGTTTACAATCTCCAGCCCTGTGTCAGAATGTGCCTCATTCAAGCCATGGAGAAGGCCTGACCGAACTGATGCAGGATCTGTGCAAGGATAGATTCACCTTTCAAGAAGATTCTTCCCTCGCTGTCTTGCGTGGAAGGACATCGCCTGAGATGTGGATGAAGCGCTATGGCCAGATCCAGCTAGGCCAAGAAATGATGCTTTGGTGTTTTGTCTCCACAAATATTTTTGTTTGTGTAATATATTATATTCTAATTTTCAGTGCAAAATATAACCTTTGGAAAGGCATTGATGTATTGAATGGTTTTACAATGTGGTGAGAAATAAATATTTCCATCAATGTGCAGTACTGATCTTGTGTTTATATATATATATATATTCATGTACTTTACTCTAACAATATCTCTGAAAAAATCAAACCCAGACTATATAATTAGAAAAGTATAAAAGTTACAAGAGTTTAAGATTGAGCACAGCAGTGTGTAAATGAATCAGACAGAATCAGAATGTATGAACCATGTGTGTTTCTTACGGTGTCAAAGTTGGGTTTTGTTAAATTAATGTAAAGTTTTGAATGAAGTGTTTCATTTTGCAAATGATCTGAAGTGTTGTGCTACTTTGGTGTAGGGTTGTGTTAATTGTGTGTAGTGTTTTGACAAACCGGGCCCTGTTTTCAAAATTGTGCTTAAGCAATCTTAAAAAACTGTATTTTCACATTCAAAATGCACTACAACTACCAAAACACTGTATTCAGGTCTCAAATCAACTTATTCTTTCAGAACACTAGCAAAGGTTGACAGCGACAAACACACTTTGTCACCCACAAAACAATGACCTGAAAAACACTAACAACATGTAGCACTATACAATGTTTTTTTATGAAAAACAAGGACACATCTCTGTTTATAATTCACTGCAATATGTTACTGGAATGAATCAGACATGATGGAGAATTCGTCAATATGTTATGTTGTTTATTTATTTTTATAATTTTTTTTATAATTCCAAAATTCAAGAATTTGTATACACACCATCCACTGATACAGATACAATTCAATTGTTTTTATAGCATTTAATTTTAACACTAGAAGTCCCAGAGAGCAGCCATTTGGCTTTTCTACCTATAAAACCCGCAGGACAGCCGAATGGCTGGAAGGCTTTAGGCTAATATCCTTAATCAGCTGTGAACAGTTGCTTTTGTTATGTAAACAATGTGGGGCCATGCTGAGCCACTTCAAGGAAACTTGTGTTTCACTTTGCCATCTTAGGGAGAAATCAACACACATGTTTTTTTTCCTTTGTTGCTGAGATCTATTGATAAAAATAGTACAAAATAAAATAAAGAAACCAACCATTTGTACAATAATATTAAAAAGTGAGTGAGTACATTCCAGCAATCACTCACAATCCTGGCACTGCCTGGCAATATATTATAAATACATTTTGTATATATTCATTATATATTAATCTTATATTTGAAATACATCATAAGTCCATTTTTAAAAGTGTTTGAAAGATGGGTTCAAGTGTACTACAAGTGGTAACTAAATACATTTTTCTATACAGAGATAGTATGTTAAAAGCACATTTTAGTTCAAATTCATGGTGTCTAAAAATAGCACAGTTGAGTACACTTAGATGTTCTTAAGATTATCTTAAGAAGTACTAAAGAAGAGCTTTTAGTATATTAAGTACAAAATAAGTGCACGGAAATAGAGCACTGAACATTATGGAAGTGTAAAAGTGTACTAAAATAAAGTGTATTTTATTGCACTTTTTTTTTCACCTCGGTAGACACTCCAACACTTTCCGTTTGCATTAAGATTATTTTTATTACCACACTGGCAGATATTGATCATTTTACTTAAGTAAAATGCACTTAATTTAGATCCCCCCAGGAAACAAGACTAAATATCATATATAATTTTCTCATATAGAAAATCCATCTTGATTTAAGATTTTTTTTAAATTTACTTGAAATAGGATAAAAAAATACTTAGTATGAAAAGCATTTTTGCAGTGTGAATGAGTGAGTTAACTTTTTAAACATCACTTGCACTCCCTCATTTCAGGGTTAACATACTCAGAGTTTTCACTTAACCCACTGCAAAAAATGCTGTTCTTACTTAGATTTTTTGTCTCGTTTCTAGTCAAAATATCTTATAATAAGTTCTTAAATCAAGATGCATTTTCTTGACAAGTAAAAATTATTTTCTTGTTTTCAGGAAAAATAAGTCAAAATTAAGTAAGTCTTTCCTTAAAACAAGCAAAATAATCTGCCAATGTTGTAAGCAAAATAATCTTATTTCAAACCAAGAATAAGATATATAATCTTGTTTTCAGTTTGGACTAAGATTATTTTGCTTACCCCATTGGCAGATTATTTTGCTTGTTTTAAGGAAAAAAGTACTCAATTTTGATTTATTTCTCCTGAAAACAAGGAAATAATTTGTACTTGTCAAGAAAATGCTTCTTGATTTAAGAACTTAAGACTAAAAACAAGACAAAAATTCTAAGTAAGAACAGCATTTTTTGCAGTGCCTCCTTTCTGAAACCGGCCCATGGTCAATCAAGTTCTCTGCTTTTAGCAGCCCTCCCTCCCCCACACATACAAACAAGCCACCAGCAACCATTCACACACACACCCCCAACCCCCCTGCAGATTGCTCAGGTAATGACCATATTTACACATGAATTGATGCTAATGATAGCCAAAAGACTAGCCAGTTAGCATCCACTTGGCTAAAGGAGGGTTACAAATCTCTGGGACTTCTAGTGTTAAGACTTAAAATATATTTCATTAAAATATTACTGTAGAAATGTAGCAAATTGCTGTCTTATTCAGTTTTGTATTATGTTATCGTTTTGAACATAAGTTTAACAGTTTTGAAAACAGTATGTAAGCATGTGCAAATTGGCCTGTACGTACAGAGAGTTTTGGCAGTTGTTGTGTCTGAGTGAGAAAAGAATTCATGAAATTTGAGAGATGTAGTCATTGAATTTTGTGCCAAAACAATGATAATTGATCCTCAGTTTAGCCCACATAGACTTCTGTTGTGCTCACTGTGTGAAGAGTTTTGCAAAAGTGACCTAAATATTGAGAAATGTGTCCTAGCATCTGTAAAAACAACTTTTTTTTTTTTTTTTTTTTTTTTTAATTAACTAATGTTAACAAAGATTAGTAAATAGGCTATAGTAACAAATGTATTGCTCATGGTTAGTTCATGTTAATACATTAACTATTGTTTAACTAATGAACCTTATTGTAAAGTGTTACCAAATAGTGGACCAGAACACAAATTACATTAAATAATTATCCAGAAGTTAAACAACTTAAATTAATTTCACTAAGTGTCAGTGCCCCGCTAGCTCTTTTTATTGCCTTTTTATTTCTATCACATATCTATTTTAGTAATCATCATAAATTAGGTATCATTCAAAAACTTGAACACACTGTATACATAAATATACTGTGTTCAGTTTTCAGTTTTAATTTCTAAAGAGGATGAAAGGTGCTTTTAATTTTAAATTCATATAGCCTATGCACATTTACAAATTTCAAATCCATAAATGCAAGTTTAGCATGTTTACTAATACCCCCCCACCCCTTTTTTTTCTCTTATTATTTTTATGGTTTCATTATTATTATTATTATTATTATTATTATTTTGTAAGAATTGTATTATATTTAATATTTGCATTTGAATGAAAGTGCTAATGTTCATGTTTATTCACTAAAAAAATTCTAAATTGTTTGTGTATGTGATACAGTGTATAACATTTTTTTTTTTTTTTTACAATTCTGTTTCAAACTCTTGTTTTTATATAATTCAAAGTGAGAATGCAAAAATAATTTTATGGTCGTACATACCGTATGCTACATGATACAAGTGCCTTCATCTCCAAACCCGGAAGTGTGAAAAGGATTCTTCTTCGTTTTTTTTTTTTTAGCAGAACTCAGTGTTGCCAGGGTCGCTGTTTTCCCGCATAATTGTCTTTTTTATCTGCAGAAAAAGAAAATGAAAATTTATCCTTTTAGTAATGTGCATTGAACAAACAAATAAACAAAAATATTTTCACAACTCTTTTGAGAAAAGAAGAGTGAAAGAAGAGAGAATGAAGAGAACAGACCAAGATTGTCCCTTATTTTATTTTGCTGAACTTGGCAACCTTATGACTAAGTAAATATCTGAAAATATCGTTATAGCTATCGTAATATAGTTTTTTCATTTATTATTTGCACAGTGTGTTAAACGAATTGGGGAAGTACAAAGGCAATATGCGTTTTATGGGGGGGAAAGCTATCAACATTATAGGTGTGGCTGTCAGGCTATTACATTGTGAGAGTTATTCATATTTATAGCTCATATTTTAAACAATTTATTACTAAACAATTTATCATGCAAAGTGCTGAAAATTAAAATTAAAGGCAGAGTAAAAGAAGAATTAAAAGCAGGCTACCAAAATAAAATAAAAATAAAATAAAATAACTGAAGAAGAATAAAATACAGATTATATAATTAAATAGGCTATATTCATGCAAACTAAAGTCTATTTAAAACGTTTATTTTAAGACCCTTTATTATGGGTATCCCAAAGCTAGCAACTGTGATTGGACGCGGGAAAAATTGGGAGCTGGCAACCCTGCTCGTATGTGAAACCGAAATCAGCCTCAGACCATAAAGACGCCATTTCGGAAGACAGAAATCAGCTATTTTTTTTTTACAGTCTATGCTATCGCCTATGCTATCGCCTCACATTTAACAGTAAGTTCGTTAAACTTTTCATAGCTGTAACATCTAGCGTCTAAACAGGCCTTATGACGAACTCAATAGTTGAAAGTTAGCCTACTTTCGTGTTACTTCAAATCAACTGTAACACTCAAAATGGCCAAAAATGGTTAAACGTATACTTTTTTAACTTTAATTAGGAGGATTTTAGTTTTAATGTTGATGTTGAAATCTTGTTGACTTTAAATCGTATTTCATCGTTTAATCTTTTATAGTGTAATGTGTTCAGTGGCGCTGTAAGACTGCGGAAAGGAAGTGTTGTCACATGATAGATAATCACATAAAAATAACATCATATTTGCTTAATACAAAACAAAAAAAGGACGGTGAAAAACACAAGAGGCCAGCAGTGTCATTAAAGTGAAAATGAATCAGTGTTTGAAGAGGCTGCTGCGTGTGAAACTGTTAATGTTGAGTTCAATTGAATTAAGTGACTTTTAAATGAAATGTGTCAAAATTCAGTTGTGTATTGTGTTTTCTGTGTCCACATACAGGTCTTAAATCAAGTCTCACATCAAGGAGGAAGAGAAGGAGCAAACTATGTAAAATGAGTGTGTGTGAGGAGGAGAACCGGACCTGAAAAATGAGTGAGGAGCGAAAAAGGAGGCGTCTCTTCACACTCAGAGAGCACCATCTCCAGTATCCAGCTGTGTGACTATGAAGAGTAAAAACTCCACGTTTCATTTGCCCCCTGATCTCCATGATTGACCATCTTCAGGATTCAGTTGTGTGTCTATGAAGAGTAACAACTCCACGTTTCATCTGCCCCCTGATCTCCGTGATGGACCATCTTCAGGATTCAGTTGTGTGTCTATGAAGAGTAACGACTCCATGTTTCATCTGCCCCCTGATCTCCGTGATGGACCATCTTCAGGATTCAGTTGTGTGTCTATGAAGAGTAACAACTCCATGTTTCATCTGCCCCCTGATCTCCATGATGGACCATCTTCAGGATTCAGTTGTGTGTCTGTGAAGAGTAACAACTCCATGTTTCATCTGCCCCCTGATCTCCGTGATGGACCATCTTCAGGATTCAGTTGTGTGTCCATGAAGAGTAACGACTCCATGTTTCATCTGCCCCCTGATCTCCGTGATGGTCCTGCTGTGACCTCTGACCCTGTGTGAGTATCATGAAGTTTAGGGCCAGTCCAGACTCTGATGGCGCCCTAGATGAGATATTATATTGGTTCATCGCCCCTAAAAACTGGCAACAACACACATAAGTGTGCATATGATTGCACAAATAGTTGTTTAAATAAAGGTTAAAAATGCTATAATATGTATCCAAATTGAATATTTCTATAGATGATAGTCTTGGAATCCAGATTAATCTAATTTTCCTCCTACCTGGCAGCCCTAATTTTGAACACACTGATAAAATGATTCTGTGGTGAAGTAAATACTACTAACTTCAGCGTCTAACGTCATAAAATAACTAACGTCATAAAATAACTTTATTAGTTACTCAATTCAAGCATGTAGAAATCAAAACTTAAATATCCACAATATAAAATTAAGTAAAACCTACTTAACTTTTCTTATTGTGTTTTGTGTACCAAAGTCTCTGTGTTCAACCCTGTGCATTACTTCTATCATGTAAATTTGATGTATATGATATATATTGTATTATTTACTTAGAAGTAAAGCATGCACCCCAAAAGCATGGTTTAATTCAATGTTATATTATATTATTATAACTTACACTTAGATTTAGATTTTAGATTTTACTTTTTTGTGAAATTAAATATAAATCAGTAATATTTACTTAATTTTTAATGTGTGTTAAGTTCAATAGTAAGTAGATTTTATTTGATAATAACAGGTAATTTGTACAGAGCAGTAGCAGTAAATTTACTTGGTGCAACACATTCACTTTTTTTCAGTGCATAGACTGGAAAATTACATATCCAAACTTAAATGGCTGCTGCACTTAATGTACTGCACTACATTGATTTTTCTTTTCTATTAATATAAAACTTGTGCCTGGGCACCCAAAACATGCAAGTAAAAGTGATAAATCAACCAAGTTTTACCAAGTCTTTTAAATTTGAACAATCAATATGCTCTGGAAGTTTGTTTAAGTGCAGTACCCAATATGGCCACTAGATGACATTCAAACTACAGTTGGTGATTAATAAAAGGGGTTTAATTCATGAATGCTTTGGACTACTGGCCTCTTTTGAGAGAGGACACTTATTTTACTGCTGAAGTGAAAGCAAGCAACAGTCAAAGTAAAAATAAAACAAAATTATAGAAGCTTAAATTAAGATCATTTTTGCCAAGAAAACACTTAATTTGCATTAAGTGCAAGTGACGTGTGTGCCAAATATGCTAACCCATACTTTACAATGGAAGTTTTTGCTTTTTTTAAGGAAAAAAGTGAAGAGTGGAAATTAATTTGTGTGGTAATGAACATTAACCCTCAAATGTTTATTAAACTTCACTCTTACTGAACCCAGAATATTCCTTTACTGTGAGCAACATGCTCAAGTCATTTCAAGATTATTTCTTAAGCACTTTTTAGAATATAAACTGTTTAAAAGCAGCTTAACAGAAAATGTATGTATCCATGCACAAATAGCATAATAATTTTGATTAATGTCAATGTTCTTTGAGGTTCAGATGAATGATGTTGATATCAGTGAAGAGTCTGATCAGAACAACATCTGAAACTTCAGAGCTGATGATATTGATCAAACGCTGCTGACATTATTGTTGTTTTGAGGGTTTAAAGACTGTCAAACTGTAGTGCAGTGAAGGTGAACTCAAGTCAAGTGAACGCAGTTGTAGATTTAAAAGAAAACTGATTTTAATAACCGTAATGATTTAATATTAACTGGATTATATTATTGTGGCTTCCCCTGGATCCATCAAATCTATCCCGAGTCTGGGTTAAACACCCCCTTATTTCTGCCTCACACATTTATAAGATTTAAAAGACTCAACAGGATGGGGAAAAGGCCCCCAGTATTGATACAAATACTTTAGCTATAAAGTAATATGTTTTGCATGATATCTAAGTTAATGCTTGATGAAAACAATCACTTCAGTTCTGTTTATTTTGATAAATAAAGGAAATGCATTTTTGTTTAATAAATATACTGACAACAAAATATGTTCATTTTAAAAAAGCAGGAAAATATATAAAAACTAAAGAATCTGAAAGCTTTGAAGGAGATCCCGTAAACATTTAATATTGGCTTTACAGTAGTAACAATAATTGTGATATTTTATTATATGATATGATTAATATCATATTTTTAAATGATGATGGTTTCATTATAAATATGGTGACTATCTCTTAAGGAGGACACCACAGTTAGTATATGATATATTTACCATCTTAACCTAATCATATAATGTCAACAAATGTCATGTGCATCGTGAAACATGGATGTTTAGGAACATCCTAAACATTGTTGCGGCAAGTTTTGTGCCATCTAATAATTTGGAGTATAAAATCAAAGTCGCCTTTTACCCTGGTGCGCCTTTAGCCCTGTTGTACCTTACTATTAATAAAACATGTTTTCCCTTTAAAACGACATGCAATACACATACTGCTCTATAAATTACAGTACTGTTGATCAATGTTAATTTAATGGAGCAGACAAATATTCTGCAGAGAAACAACTTGATATAATTCTGTTTGTTTGTTTGCTTTTTCTCAGTATCAACAGCAGGAAGAGAAAGAGAGCAGCTTCTCCAGTACCCAACTGTGTGTTCATTAAGAGTAACAACTCCATGCATGTGTCCCAACAATTCAGTAATGGAGCATTGCCCTTTGACCCTGTGTGAGTATCATGTAGGGTGAGACACAAAAACACACAGAATGCACAAAGCTTCACAAAGCTGACACAAAAAATTCAAAACTGCTCAAACTGGACAGTAAGAGCAAATATGAAACAACTTTTAAAAAGTCAGGATTGATATCAGCTGATCAAGATAAGAAAAAAAGGCAAAGGGGACTTTAATGTGGAACTAGAAAACGCAGAAACAAATTGAGTCTTTTATGATAAACCATCTGTCATCAGTTTCCATTTACATGTAATTATTTCACATGAACAATTCTTTTTCTTCATGTCAGTCTTTCTGTGTTGTTTTAAAAAAATGGTTTCTGTTAAAACTTTTTGCCTTCTTTCTTTGTTTTTTTAAATATTTTGATGACTGAAATCTTGATGTCTCCCTACTTTAAATATGCAGGTCATTATCCTCCCCAAATGCCTGATTTGCATAATTTACAATTTGTATGAAATGTGGGTAAACAATATCAGTGCGAGAACAAAACCTTGAGAATCTTCATGTGTGATGTTAGAAAGTCATTTGGCCACAATAGATAGAAATCAGTCTGAAAGAGCAAACACTTATTTCTAGATGTGGTATGATTTTTATATTAGGCATGTTTAAATACTTTTCTGTTTGTTTTTGTGTCTCAGTTCTTCTTAATGTGTTTTCAGTTGTGGGAGAGCTGACCAGATCAGAGATGTGTCCTGTCAGACCAGCACATCCTCCTGTCAGAAACACATCAGTCATCATGACACAGAAGCAGCACAGCAGCTTGATTCTCACCAACCAGTGCATGAAGATCTTCAGAGAGTCAAAGACCAGCACAAAACCAGCATGAAGAACAGATATGAGAGTGTATTTGAGGGAATCAGACTACAAGAGCATCAGACGCTGCTGAACAGGATTTACACACAGCTGTACATCATAGAGGGAGAGAGTGAAGGAGTGAATGAAGAACATGAGGTGCTACAGATGGAGAAAAGTTACAAGACACTTCAAGACACTCCAATAAACTGCAATGACATCTTTGATCCTTCACCTGAACCAGGATATGAGGAAAAGAGGAGACCGAAGAAAGACAAAATCAAGACTGTTCTTACTAAAGGCATCGCTGGAATTGGAAAAACCGTCTCTGTGCAGAAGTTCATTCTGGACTGGGCCGAGGGAAAAGCCAATCAGGATGTAGATTTCATGTTTGTGCTTCCATTTAGAGAGCTGAACCTGATTAAAGATCATCAGTACAGTCTTCACAGACTTCTGCTGGACTTTCATCCTGAACTTCAATATCTGGACTCAAAGATTTATGATGAATGTACAGTTGTGTTCATCTTTGATGGTCTGGATGAAAGCAGAATTACACTGAACTTTTCAGAAGGTGAGAAAGTTTCTGGTGTGACTGAGACTTCATCAGTGGGTGTGTTGATGTCAAACCTCATGAAAGGAGATCTGCTTCCCTCTGCTTTCATCTGGATCACCACCAGACCAGCAGCAGCCAATCAGATCCCCTCTAAATACATCAACCGTGTGACAGAAATTCAGGGATTCAACGACCCTCAGAAGGAGGAATATTTCAGGAAGAGAATCAGTGACGAGCATCAAGCCAGCAGAATCATCTCACACATCAGAAGAGCAAGAAGCCTCCACATCATGTGCCACATACCCGTCTTCTGCTGGATCTCAGCCACTGTGCTTCAAAACATCCTGAAACAAGATCTGAGTGCAGAAATCCCTCAAACTCTGACTGAAATGTACATACACTTCCTCCTCATTCAAATAAATATGAGGAACCAGAAGTATGAAAAGAGAGATCCAGAGAAACTCCTGCAGTCCAACAGAGACGTGATTGTGAAACTTGCCGAACTGGCTTTCAATCAGCTGGTGAAGGGCAATGTGATGTTCTATGAGGAGGACCTGAGAGAGAGCGGCATAGACGTCACTGATGCCTCAGTGTATTCTGGGATTTGCACTGAGATCTTTAGGGAGGAATCTGTGATTTATCACAGGAAGGTTTACAGCTTTGTACATTTAAGCTTTCAGGAGTTTTTTGCAGCACTTTATGTGTTTTTCTGCTATTTACACAAGAACAGTGAAGTTCTGAAAACGTTCCTGACAGGAAAGTCCAGAACTCGGTGTGGGAATGTTTCTCTGGATGTGTTTCTGAAGGGAGCAATGAACAAAGCCTTGAGGAGTAAAACTGGACACCTGGATCTTTTCCTTCGATTCCTTCATGGCATCTCACTGGAGTCCAATCAGAGAGTCTTACAGGATCTGCTGATTCACACAGAGAACAACCCAGAGACCATCAAGAAAATAATCCAAAACCTCAAACGAGGTCAAAAAAACAATGTCAGTCCTGAAAGATGGATGAATCTGTCACACTGCTTGATTGAGATGAAGAATAATTCTGTTGTTGAAGAAATGCAGGCATTTTTAAAATCTGGATCAAAAGACAAAAAGCTTTCTCTTGCACAATGTTCAACTTTGGCAAACATGCTCCTGATGTCAGAGGAGGTGATGGATGAGTTTGACCCTAAAAAGTACAAGATCATTTCATCACAAGAGGGTCGAAGGAGACTGTTACCTGCTCTGAGGAACTGCAGAAAAGCTCTGTGAGTGTGAAAATATGAACATAATATTAAATGAATAGAAATATGAAAATGATTTGAAATATGAACATAATACACCCATGTAGGCTAATAGAATGTAGGCCAACAGAAATTTGAAGTGTCCCAAGAAAAAAAAAAATTAAAATAATAATTTTATTTTGTAGTTATAATTAAAATCCAAGTTATTACATTTATGAATTTCAGAAGATTTAAAAGCTGAATGTTCTTCAGGAATTACAGTCTTTAACAGATGAATGTACATGGCACTTCCATCGTTCATGATTTATCATGAAGGAAAATATATTTTGGAGCAAAATCAGCAACACTTGTGGCGTGGAGGGATCTGAAAAAAAAACTGGAGCTAAAAGATCAAGATTTATTTTGCCAATGCGTTTCGGCACACATGCCTTCATCAGAGCTAAAAAGTTTCAGGTGTGTGTAGGTTCCTTTAAGTACAAACAGAGACAAAATTCAAACTTACAATGAACCAATGAAGAAATTGCAAATAAAAGCATCCACCAATCACAAAACTTATGATAAATGATGAAATGCATTGGCAAAATAAAGTCTTGATCTTTTAGATAAATTTTTTTGTTTATTTCTGATCCCTTATTCTGATCATCAGGTTTTGCTCCAAAATAACTCTGCTTTTATTCCATGCACCTTGTTGGATGTGTGAAGCTGCACCAGACTAACTATATTACACTAAGGAAATTAATATAAATATTTTTCTCTTCCCAATATAAACGTATGGAAGGATATTTTGGACTGTTTTCAAAAGAAATTGCAAATTGTATTTGTATCACATGTGGATACAAATTGTATTCATTTAAATTAAATTGCATTAATTGTGACAATCTAAATGCAACTGAAAATCGCCTGCCGACGCATAGTTTGGAGTCGGAGATCTCTGCTTCTTTGCAGTAAAAGGGTAAATAAAGAACTGCCCAGATAGCATCAATGATCGAAATAACGTTGAATCAATGTTAATGTGTCAATGTTAACTGCATTGAATCAATATCACTTTGCACCCTCAATTTATGTTGAAACAATGTTGAAATTTCAACAAAAATCAATGGTAATGGCATTAAATAAGGGTTACAATGTGGTGTTGGTTCAACATCATGCTTACACTCTCAGAAAATGAAACACATCTACAACTGACTTAAAGCTACACATCCATAAAACTACTGAAGATAAAAGACGACAATAAATCTCTCAAGATCTCAGCAGAGGTTATTTTTGAGAATTAACAGAGTTTTAGATGTTGATGTGTATGAGTTTGTGGTCTTTGTAACAGTGTTTACCAAAACACATAATTTGTTGCAAAGAAAACCAGAAACAAAATGATAGAGTGATATAGTTTTCATCATCATAAAGCAAAGTCATTTACTAATTGTTTTCCTGAGCAATAGTGCATATTTGTTTTTAATAGGTAACATTCACCAACAATACTTTCTTGCTACAGATCAGACTTTCTGAATCTTGACTTTTAAAGTGCAAAAAAAAAAAAAAAATCTTTAGACACACAAACATCACAACATATGAATCTCAACAATGGTGACATCCTTCATGCGTAATGCATGCTGGGAGCCACCATAGTATACATCGCATGACTCCCAGCATGCATTGCATTTACTAATTGTTCTCCTGAGCAAAAGTGCCTATTTGTTTTTAATAGGTAACATTCACCAACAATACTTTCTTGCTACAGATCAGACATTCTGAATCTTGACTAATACACATTGAGGAAATTGTATGTACCTTAATCCATGCTTTTCTAGTCTTCTACAAATGGTTCACTCAGATACTCCAAGCAGGCGCACAAGCTGGACACATGAGTAACCACATACAATGTAGTACTCAATCGTCTCTGGTGGTATGTCCATCAGAGGACGTCCTGGTCCATTAGTTGTTCTGTCCCTAACAAAAAGCCTGTCAGCCACTTCACT
Organism: Chanodichthys erythropterus; assembly: GCF_024489055.1. Lineage (NCBI taxonomy): Eukaryota > Metazoa > Chordata > Actinopteri > Cypriniformes > Xenocyprididae > Chanodichthys > Chanodichthys erythropterus. Next base: position 53,856,258 of record NC_090223.1, on the reverse strand, counting down.
CTGGTTGGCAAAGCCAACATTACTGATGCTGCTGTTAGTCAAGGCAACAAACTCATTTAATCTGTCCAAAACTAAATGACTTTTGAGTAAGAAGAAATCTATAGAGTATGAACTGTCATCAATTTTTCTCCTCAATTTCACAGATTACCTCCATTTTTCAAAGTATTCGCCATGACATTTTTTTAATTTTAGGTTTATCAACAAGTATAGAAAAATATACAACCTTATTGACAACAAAATCACAAAACAAAAGGAAAATGAAGAACAAATAAATACTAAACAAACTTACAAAAAAAAAAACTCAAACGGTAACTCAAGATTTGCAGTTACATTTATATTATATCACAATTTTTGCGTCCACATATGGAAAACACAACTGCAAATACAATTTTCAATTTCTTTTGAAAATAGTCCAGAATATCCTTCCATATAAATGTCCAAATTTTGGTATTTAGGCTTTAGGTTTTTTGTTTAAATGACCAGGGCCCGTATGTATAAAACTTCACAGAAATGCTCTTAAATATAGTCTTAAGTTTTGACTTAAGTGTCATACGTCCAACTTGTGCTCAACCAATTAGAGTCAAGACCCAGAACTATCAGTTTTATACAATAATTAATTATTGACATACAAGAGGGATTTTCATACTTGAAATAGTTAAAGGATTAGTTCACTTTCAAATTACAATTTCCTGACAATTTACTCACCCCCATGTTATCCAAGATGTCCATTTCTTTCTTCAGTCAAAAAGAAATTAAGGTTTTTGATGAAAACATTCCAGGATTTTTCTATATATAGTGGACTTCAATGGCCTCCAGATGGTTGAAGGTCAAAATTAGTTTCATTGCAGCTTTAAAGCATTCTCAACCGAGAAATAAGGGTCTTATTTGAAAGGTCCATTTGAATTCCAGCAGTGTAGATGCTGGTTAGTGTATTACTGCCCTCCACAGGTCAAAGTTTGTCATATACAATATGTTTGTGCAAGAATATAACAATTAGTTCAAACTTTAACCTGTGGAGGGCAGTAATACACTTAAAAGTTTCTACACTGCTGGAATTCTAATAGAGAAAAATAAGAGAGCTAGTTCAAGATGAGCATTTATGGTTAAAACATGTATAATTTTAAAAAAATGAGCGATTCTTTCTCTAGATAAGACCCTTATTCCTCGTCTGGGATCGCGTAGAACGCTTTGAAGCTGCAATGAAACTGTAATTTTGACCTTCAACCATTTGGGCTAAATTGAAGTCCACTATAAGGAGAATAATCCTGGAATGTTTTCATCAAAAACCTTAATTTCTTTTTGACTGAAGAAAGAAGGACATGGACATCTTGGATGACATGGGGGTGAGTGAATTATCAGGAAATTTTGAAAGTTTACTAATCCTTTAACCCTGTGTCATTGTAAACATTCACACTGATCAGAATGTATCCAGGGTTAACAATTTATCCTGGGTATTTATAAACCGATGTTTCATGCTGTGCATTCATAAACCCTGGATTAACTTTCTTATTTGCAATGTTAGTGTCATTGATTGGATGAATGCTGCATGCAACCTGTTTACATCAAGGTAAACAGGTATTTAAGCACAGTGTGAAAATCCCTCAGGGAACTTAAAAGTATTACGGAATGACTTTCAATTAACTTATTGATTAATCTAAGCTGCTAAGTAAGGACTATTGGATAATGAATATAAGGACAATTACTGTAATATTAACAGTGTGAGTTTCTTTATAGCGGTTTATGAAAACTGGAATACAAATAAACAGGTTTGAGCTCCTTTCCCGTTCATGTTCCTTTCGCTCCTCTCCAATCATTGTGTCACAGTACTACCAATAAATAGGATAAATAAGGCAAACAAAAAAGGCAAAACTAAAAAGATTATTTCAAATGACACTATTCAGCTAACTTTTTCAAAATAAAGAATTGTATAAATGAATAAATAAAACATTATACACAAAGTTCATGAAATATTATGCTGTGTCTATTTTAATTGGTAAATCTCCCTGATTAAAAACCTGGGGCCATATGTATAAAACATCTCATAAATGCTCTTTAGAACAGTCTTAAGCTTTGACTTAAGTGACAAAATTCTTCACAATTCAAAATTGACTAAGAGTAGGAGACTTGTCACAGTACTGTAGGTTGCGGTAAAGACTTCAACAGAGCTGGGATTTATTATCAAAAGTAAGGCAGTCACCATACACACATGTAACATAATAAGAACGGACAGGGAGTGCAAGGATTGAGTCCAACTTGCTAGTGACGAGGACCAGGTGCAGGGAATCCAGGAATGGCCTGATGAGGGAAGTGCAAACAGGTGTGGAGCAGGGAGGATTCTGGGTAACGGAGTTCGGAACAGGTGTGGATGTGACAACATTACTAAAAGTTGCTTTTAGCTTTTTAATAAAAGTGTAAGACTGATTCTTAAGTGCTGACTGAAGTAACATTTAAGTGTTGCAAACTACAAAGATGACAACCCAAAATGACCTCAACCTCTGAATCAGCCAATAGTGAGCCTGCAAGGGTGAAATCACAACAGCACAACACCAATCATTTAAAGTAATTATAATACAATTATTTAATTAAGACACTGAAACATTAATATTTATTTTTATTCTAAAAAAAAATATTTGCATTGTGCAAAATTATGATAAATTAGTATTGATGCTTTGGAATCCTTTTCTATTGATATAAGTCTCCAGTTGAAGCTGAAGTTTCATCAATGGCTCCAACAAATCCAGAGAAGCCCAAAATCCTCATAAAAGTGGCTTGATTTTGCTTAAAGATTTTGTAAGCATTGCCAGGCTGTCATACAAATAAATTGTGAACACATGAAGGACCAATGAAATATTAATAACTAATTATGTTGCATGCAGTCAATGCGTTATTCTTTTCCAGTGAGCTTTTTTTTTTTTTTTTGCCAAATAATGTTATCAGATAAATACCTTCACTAAGATTAGTGTTTTGTTCTTGCCTCAAGTTTTAAATTATTTTACAAATATAAAAATATATATAAAAAAAAACACACATCACTTTTGGCCTCTACTGTGTGTTTGGTGTGGTCAGTGCCACAATAGTGTATTTAAGACAATGCTGGCTGTGCACTGATGGGCTCAAGTCATCACCGGTACACTGCTGCAAATGTAATTATTACTTTAATTTCTACAGTTCGATCATTGATTTGTAGAGTGGGAGAAATTATTACATATTTTACTAGGTTAGTTACAAAGAAATACCTTGACGATCAAGCTTTTTAAATTTTAACCAGAGTCTTCTTTTTTTCAGATTAACAGCCTGTAATCTCAATGAACAACAGTGTGAAATTGTGGCTTCAGCTCTACAATCATCAAACTCCTCTCTGAGAGAGCTGGACCTGAGTAACAATCGCCTGCAGGATTCAAACCTGAAGCTGCTCTGTGCTGGACTGAAGAGTCCAAACTGTCAACTCAACATACTGAGGTTTGAGTTTTACATTAATTAATGCTAATAATTAGTGCTGTCAAAATTAGCACGTTAACACATGTGATTCATTTTCCAAGTTAACACAAATAATGCAGCATCTGTTTTTTGCTTCATCCTTTTTCCTTCATAGCCAGTGTAACATTATATGATCACACTCTTATTTATGTAAATGCTTTTAATCCATTCAAGCTCGACAAGACACAAAAGAGAATGGCCAATGAATGGCCAAGAGCTTTAGGACCTGCATTTATATTAGAAAAGCTTTCCAGTGCTGGAGAGAGCTAAGTGGGAAGGCCTGAAAACAGACGCGGAAGCTGCTTTGATCCCGCTATTCGTGGGTAACACTGGGTTTTTGAAGTTCTGGAGCTGCTGTGCTGTTGTCAACTAACAATGAACACTTTGTATTTACTCTTGTGTCCTGTACATTAATTTTTTGTGCTTCCTTGTTGTTTGTTCATCAACTGCGCTTTATTTTCCATGAAGCATTTTGTTGCTTATCAGCTGTGATAAACAGACATCCACTCTCTCATTGCGTGTGCAACAGTGGCCAGATAGTGAGAGTTGTGCAGGTAAACCACTGCACACTGATGACCGCTAGAGAATGAGGTGTTTAGTGTCATTGTTAGTGTGCTTGGCTCGCATGCCAGCAGTGATCGACAGACATAGATTAGGTTGGTTAGGGATAGGATTGGAGAGTGAGTTTTGGAGGCGGAGCAATGAAGAGAGGGGTGAGTTTGTTTGGGTTGATTTCATGTCCAACAGCATTTTTGAAAATCTACTTATCCCACCTTTAATTGGCTACTACAAAACGTTGTGAAAAGTCAAAGTTTTAGGTCAGTGCATATAGCAGTGAATAGACTGGGCACCCGACTGTTACTTACGTGACTTGCTTGACGTTAGAACGAGTTATTAACCACAATAAGTTGTGGAAGACGACTCCTTGCAGTCTTGCGTTGTCTGCTGTCTGACACACACACACACACACACACACACACACACACACACACAGACACGCACACACACAGACACGCACACACACACACACACAGACACGCACACACACACACACACACACACACACACACACACACACACACACACACACACACACACACACACAAAGCACGTGCATACGTTTCAGTAGGATCCGTGGCCGTACATTCAGTCTTAAAGGGACAGCAGCCTAATATAGTTAACCTGCTGCTGTCTGTCAAGCAACAAAAGACAAAGAGAAAATCACTCACTGCTCTTGACTGAATATCTTTTGTAGCTTATTATGAATCAAATGTGTATTTAATTGATGTGAAGACTACGCAGTGTTTTAGATTGACATTTGATCATTCAGTTTCTGTATTCTTGAATGCTATTTGAAGTAATAATTTGTCCTATTGTTCTTATTTTTTAATAACAAAGAAACTGAAATAACAAAAATAAATGTTCATCCACCCCTAGTTTCAGGTGTTTTTGTTTAACTGGATGTTTTTGATGTTAAGATTTAGGTTGATATAACTATATTATCGAGCGAAGAGTTTTTGGTATTTAAATATTGGCATCGTTTTTTTTTGTTTTTTTTTTTTTTTTTTATTCAGAGAAGTTGTAGTGATGTGTCACGGGTGTTTTGGTTTTGTGTTCATGTTTTGGATTTCATGTCTTTTATTTTGTAGTTTGTTTCATGTTGCTTGTTTGTGTCATGCTTCCCGTGCTCCTCATGTTCTCCCTTAGTCCATGTGTCATGTTCTGATTGGTTGTTTATGGTCATGTGGGTTTCAGTTCTGTTCTTTCATTGGTTCTCATGTTCCTTGTGTCACTTCCCCATTGGTTGCCTTAATCATGTGTTCTCTTACCCTGCGTTCCAATCATAGACATCATATAGGTAGACGCCCTATTGGCCGCTGGGCGATGAGATTTGCGGCCGCCATCTTAGACCGGTCGTACTCGTAAGCTGCGTCCCAATTCGCCTACTTATACTACGTTCTAAAAGCATTTACTGTTTTTGTAAAGAAAAGGTACATACTTTTGAGTGTGTAGACTGTAAAAAAAGAGTGTGTGTAGCAGAAGAGTAGACAAGCTTTGGGACATACTACCTCATAACTGCGTCTTTAACGGACGTTCTGTCGCTTATTTACTCAAACTGTAACTGTTTAAACTACCCTGTCAATCATCTTGTCACAGTTAAAATCCTCCACATTGAATTACATTTATTTTCCTACCGTTTCGGAGAGAAATGTAGTCGCTCGTTGATCTGCCAGTCATGGGTCTTTAATGCAGAGAACTCTCCTCATCTTTGCATGATGCATGTAAAAATGAATGACCAAACGCATCGTTATAAAAGTACACAATGCTGTTGCAGATGACATATAATGTGGATAACATTTAGGCAAGTGTTTTCCACATAACTTACTATTACAGATCAGAAAGAAGTTCGAAAGCACTTGTTAGAATGCGCTCAATGCACGAAACTTACTTTTAGCGTTAGGTAACGTTAAGTGCTTATTATCAATACAATCCAATCTGAATTTAATACATACATTGTTCGACCGGACATAACTGTTATTTGTGCACGTGATATCAGGAAGCAATAATGTATACACACATGACGGCAAAGCGCAAATCGAGTTACCCCTCCCACTTCTGCTAGTATTACTGAGATATCTTATTTTACTGCAACTATCTGTTTCTGCTTCTTTATCATATTTATAGTGTGTGGTTTATAAATCACCTTATCCTACATCACATATTTTGATTTTGGACGTCTGGTCACTTTTTATATCTTATATCAGAATATTATATAACTGTTAAGCCTACTATGAATATTAAAATACACTGAACAATGTGTCCTGTGTCATAGCTATGACCTTTGCAGCAAAAAAAAAAAAAATACACGCGTCAAAATCAGTTAGGTATTCAGTGAGATATGATTAATTAAATGCGCTGACAGCTCATTGCACCTGTCAAACAAGTTACACTGAGTGGAGCTGGCGACCGGTCCAAGATGGCGGCTCCACGGCTCGTCCGTGCCAATAGGCAGTAGTGTTCGATAGGGCGTCTACCTATATGATGTCTATGGTTCCAATGTCCATACTATCCATCCTAAATAGTATGTGAGATTAAAATAAGTGTGTCCCAAAGCATAGTATGTTGAAAAGAGTATGCCAAAAGTCCCCGGATGGTCTACTATTTCCGGTAGATTTTCGAAGTGTGGATCCGTGCACACTATAAAGGCTAATATTGCCCACAACCCATTGCGCATTGGACGAGGATTCAGTTCAGAACTACAAACACGAGTAAAAAGTGTTAAAAACTACAAAACATGGCGGATATACGCGATCGACGCTGAGAGATTTGAGTGACTAATAATCAGTTTAACCTGATAGAAAATATAGATTTAATGTTACCCGTGTTATTTTTCATCTGCAAATACCAATGTGGACTTTTATAAAGATCCGAATGGCCATTAACTTTTAAATGCATCATTATGCATTAATATGAGGAGAGTTCTCCAAATGAAAGACTCGCGACTGCAGATCAACGTGCTGCATTTCTTTCTGATACGGTAGGAAATTAACTCGTGCTGCGTTCCAATTCACCTACTTATACTACGCCCTAAAAGTATGTACTCTTTCTGTGAACAAAAAGTACTTACTTTTGAGTGTGTAGTAAAAGAGTAGACAAGCTTTGGGACATACTAACACGTCATACAATCGCATCTTTTCTCTCTGTCGCATCCTGTCACCGTAAACTGGCCTGTCAATCACCTTACTTCCTCCACAACTATGTGATTTGATTACAGTGACGGGTAGGTTTAGTGATCAGTGTTTGGTGTAGGAAATCATTACTGTGATTGATATGGCCAACAAATGTTTCGATTTTGGGGATTTCCTCTGAACTGCCAATTTCAGACAATTGGTTTCCTCAGATTAATTATGGTGCAGCAACACAATAATTAAAATAAATAAATAAAACATCTCCAAAAATGAAGCACACTGACTGAAAAAGAACATTTACTGTTGTTGTAGATTATCTCAGTGTTTGGTGACAGAAGAAGGTTGTGCTGCTCTTGCATCAGCTCTGAGTTCAAACCCTTCACACCTGAGAGAGCTGGACCTGAGCTACAATCACCCAGGAGAATCAGCACTGAAGCTGCTTTTTGAAGCACTCAATCATCTGGACAAACTCAAGTATGTGTATCAGTAATGATCATCCACTCTACTGCGCATCTTTACATTTTTACTTTACTTGCCAGATTTTCCTGCAGTAAGCTTTCTACAGTTTAAAGTTTGTTAACCAAGGAAGTCTTGCAATCTGATGGAGACACCAGTACACTAGCATGCCAAATAAATTATTACATATTTTACTAGGTCAGTTACAAAGAAATACCTTGACAATCAAGCTTTTTAAATTTTAACCAGAGTCTTCTTTTTTTCAGATTAACAGCCTGTGATCTCAGTGATCAACAGTGTGAAATTGTAGCTTCAGCTCTACAATCATCAAACTCCTCTCTGAGAGAGCTGGACCTGAGTAACAATCGCCTGCAGGATTCAAACCTGAAGCTGCTCTGTGCTGGACTGAAGAGTCCAAACTGTCAACTCAACACACTGAGGTTTGAGTTTTACATTCATTAATTAATGCTAATAATTAATGCTGTCAAAATTAGCACATTAACACATGCGATTCACTTTCTAAGTTAACACAAATAATGCAGCATCTGTTTTTTCATTCATCCTTTTTCCTTCATAGCCAGTGTAACATTATATGATCACACTCTTATTTATGCAAATGCTTTTAATCCATTCAAGCTCGACAAGACACAAAAGAGAACGCAGTGCGGTACAGGTGTGCTGTCTATGGATCTCCTGTAACAGACACATGACTTGTGCACACAGAAAGCTGCTTCAGACAGCGCGCTGGTGTTCAGACGAATAATGCTGCCTATTAGATTGTGCTCCCAACACTATATTTGCATTCTTTTAAGTAGGGCTTAAAAGTTAATTAAAAGTTAGTTAATTAACTAATGAATTAAAATTTAAAAGTTGTTAATCGCTGCATTCTTTTCCCTGATCCACATTGATCCAAGTGTGCTGCATCTCACTCAACTACGTGATTTGATTACAGTGATGGGTAGGTTTAGTGATCAGTGTTTGGTGTAGGCAATCATTACTGTGATTGATATGGCCAACGAAATGTTTAGATTTCCTCTGAACTGCCAATTTCAGACAGTTGGTTTCCTCAAATTAATTATGGTGCAGCAGCACAATAATTACAATTATATATAACCATTCTCCACTCTTTTATCAGATTAACAGCCTGTGATCTCACAGATCAGAACTGTGAAATTGTGGCTTCGGCGCTGAAATCAACAAACTCCCTCCTGAGAGAGCTGGACCTGAGTAACAATGACCTGCAGGATTCGGGAGTAAAGCTGCTCTGTACTGGACTGAAGAGTTCAAACTGTCAACTCAACATACTGAGGTATTTATAGAGGGTTTAACTGGTCTGTGCAAAATAACAGTATAGAAATGTTCTATTCAAATATTTTATGCACCTGATTTACATTACTGGGTGTCCCAGACACTACACACTGGTTTGATCCCAATGTATTATTATACTCAGACAATCAAATCTGTTAATGGATGCTGTCCACTCCCCTCTGGACACCAAGTAATGTCAGTAAGAGTCCTTAGTGCCTTAAAGTTCCTTACTGTCAAAACAAAAACAAAAAATGCATAGACTCCACTTTCTCTCTTTTTGAATGTATAAAATTTACAAGACTTCTTTAGAATTAGTTACAGCAGGGGCGGACTGGCCATCGGGAGTACCAGGAGTGGGCTGCTGGAGTGAGGAAGGTGGAATTTATTTGATCGAAAATAACAGTCAAATAGCAGTTTTCTGTGTGGATTTATCGTAAAATGTAATTTATTCCTGTGATCATAGCTGATCAGCATCATTATTCCACTCCTCAGATCCTTCAGAAATCATTCTAATATGCTGTATTTTTCATAAACATAAGGATTTTTCCACTTTTTTCCACAATTGGACCTCTATTCCATTAAATGACAGTAAGTCAAGTTCCTGAAAGGACAAACACTATAACCACTAGAAAGACATCATTAAACAGTCCACATTCTGCACTACATTCTAAGACCATTCCAGAGCATATGGACTGATTTAATAGTACTGTAGGTATTGAACTTTAGCGAATTAAACTTCCCTGTATGGACCAGAGATTTGAAATGTTTTCAAAATGATTTACTATTTGACGTGCAGCCCTGTTATTTTCCACAGTGCATCACCGCATAACTGACGTGCTGTGAGGATAATAAAAGATTAGACTTTAGATTAGAAAGATTAGATCAGCTCCTCTTTGAAAAAGTTTTAAACATTTTTTAGGTCTATAATACAATGAATTAGACCTATAATTAAAATTAATAACAGTCTATATTATTTCCTAGCACTGCAGTCAAATATGAAAATTAAGAGCAGCTTTAGGCTACTTCAAGCATCAACTTAAAAAAGAAAAAGAAAAAGCTGTTTAACCCAAAATACTATTCTTCTCATTTGTTTCACTATATGTACGGGCAGTGTTGGGGGTAACGAGTTACAAAGTAACGGATTACAGTAACGATTTTTTGGGTAACGAAGTAAAGTAACGCATTACACTAATAATATTGGTAACTACACTACTTTACTAGACTATAGGAACGCGCTATCCTTCGTTACCCAAGCCGTGTTTGCCTGTGTGTAAAGTTATGTCTGTTTAAGTGGTGCGTGCATGTGTGTGCCTGTATGTGTGCCGTTGCCATAGAGATCGATTTGACGTAGCTGCTGGAGCTGGAAATGGAGACGGGGGTTTTGGCAGGCCCGGCGCCACGAGGGGGCAAAAGGGGGCATATTGCCCCCTCAGATCTGATTTGTGCCCCCTCAGTTTCAATTGGTCCCCTTTCACCCGATCGATTTTAATTTTTTTAACGTGTACGATAACACCGGTGTGATGAGAACGTTCAATAGGCCTACGCTAAATTCAAACCTGCTTTCCCGCTGCTGGCGCTGAGCCAGAGATTGACGCGCTCTGTGCTTTTCATATTTCACATCTACGTTTTCAACCACATGTTTATTTGAGGTTTCAGACGTTTGAATTAGGACTAGGCTATATATAAAAAAGACATTTATAGTTTGTTATGCAGATATACTCATATGGAAGCTGCGATAATCCTTTAAATTATAATTTGACGAAGTTGTTTATTCATATCAGATACAATGCGAAACAAAAACAAAAGTTTACTCTCTTATCCCAGTTCACCAGCCACTTACGTTTATTTCGGGAAAAAATGATGAATTTATGTAATGTAAATCCGACAGATCCTGTTTTATCAACTAACATGATCATTATAGGTGTTTAAACAAAACGCATTCACTTCCACATATGACAATCGGAAAATATCATATAATTCATGATATAGACTAGTTAACAAGTTTTTGAATATTTTTAATAAAAAGGAAAAACAAAATAAACGCGATACCTGTAGCTTGGCTGCATGACGCGTCGCCAAGGAATGAATTTAAATAATGTTCTAAAAAAAACAGGGTTTCCCAAAAGGGGGTTCGCAAGGGAATTGCAAGTTGATGACAAGCAATTAATTAAATTATAATTAAATCATTACAAATCAAACAAATAGACTAAATAATATTCAAATAATAAAAATCTAAATTTGGTTAACAAAACTTAATATTTTATTTCTTTATTTTGCATGTGACCATTCAGTTACAGAACTGAACGCGTCTGCTCAATTCAAAGTGGGCTGAACGAGAGTCTGACCTAGCTTTGCCCATTTCGCCTCACTTTGACTGAGCGCCTATTTAAGCGAATTTGTCATTGATTGTATTGTTTTGTTGTTGGGTTTTTTTTTTATTAATAATAATAATTAACTCATCATTAATGAACCCATCATTAAAATGCATTCACAGTCGTTCATAACGTGCGTCCACTGCGGTGCCGTTATGAATGCCCGTGCGGCCGTGAGCATTATACTTTCACTTAGCGATTCAAAGCCTGTGTTTTGAAACTTGTGTGTTGACACCATTTTAAAATGACCCCACCATAGCCTTCTTTATTTCTGTTGTTTACGGTGAGGCATATTTCTTTGTGCAGACGGGGTTATTGTTCTTTCATATGGTTCAATATTTATACAATAAACTCTGTGCAGAAAGGTTAAGTGATGATAGGGCTATAATGTTTGTCCATGTATCTACACGGTAAATTAAGAAAAAGTAAAGTAATAAGTAGTGAAGTTACTTTTCAAATGCAGTAACTAGTAAAGTAATCTCATTACAATTTACAGAAGTAACTAGTAACTAATTACATTTTTTGAGTAACTACCCCAACACTGTGTACGGGCCACAAGATAAATAATGGAATTAAGACAGTTATATACCGTTATCAGCATATTATGTTGAAATTCGTCTCTGAGAGAAAATGCTCCGTTAATGCAGCGCCAGGCAGCTCCGTCACTTTTACTTTAACTTTGAATACTGACCGAGGTTAAGCTTTTACCGGCATAACTCTTCTGCAAAGTTTGCACATTGCTTCTTGTGTGATATCCATTGGCTCCCCTTCCTGGTTGAAACTTTTGGCTCGCGGGGGGGCCTGTGGATTTATGCTACACCACTGCGCAGAAGTGTATGACATTTGTTCGGAAGCATGGTTTGATGCAGACAATAGCCGGGTTACCATCCAACTTTGCATTAATGAAAATTCAGCTCAAGAATATGTGCATCTGCGTGCGTTTCCATCAACTGTGTTATAAAAATGGACACCAGCCTAATAAAGTGATGTGTTCCAACCAATGACTATATACATACATATACATATGTCGCACAGTTATTATCCTCATTAAACCTGTCTAACGTTAACCATCAAGAATGTCAGAAATCACTTAGAGTAGCAACATGACAACGTTTTTAATTGATTTTTTTTTTTATAAAGTTGTATTTATTTTATTTAAATGTATATTTAAGTTTACATTTATGTTGCAACAAACTTGAAAAATTCTGCTTGATAAATGCTCTAAAACTTTTATGTAAATTATTGACAGATTTAGTTTATATTAGCCTACCTGTTTTATATATTTAATACTTGGTCAGTTTATTGTTTTGTTTGGTTAACTTTGGATAATTATTTTAATACAGTGCAGTGCACAAAATTAAGATTCGAGAGATGGTTCAAGTCAGTGTTCAATAAATGATAAGTTTAGAAATGTTGCGCATCCACTTATTATTAGTGTGACATTGTAGCATGCAAATGAGGGGAAAACTTCAAGATATCGGCCCTAAAAATCAGCAGCACATATCGGCCATCGGCTGACCCTGACCTCTAAACATCGGCGGCATCCGTTATAGAAAAATCCATATCATTAAAGTTAATGATAAGCAGTTCAATAATAATAATAAAAAGTGCCATTTAAAATTCTGTATAAATATCATTTATATTTCTGTTATAATCTTTTGCCCCAGTCTGACCCTGAGTTACAGAGTGGATGTGGTCTTACCTTGGAAAGGTAAGGCTATTTTGTTTAAGGGAGAAAAATAAAGAGGGGCTCTGGTGTCCTGATTGTTACTGTTCCGAGACGTTGTGTAGACATAAAGTGATGAGAGCAGTTTGCAGGGTCTTGATGGCTCTGGTGGTTCATGTTCATGTATTTTGAGAAATAAACAGTTGTCATATATGCATAACTCTTTCTGAGAGTATTCTCATATATCAGACAGTAACACGATTTCATTGCAATCAGTCAGAGTGTAACCCCTGCGGCTCGCTTATGCGAGAGTGATGTGCGGCCAGTGACACCGGGTATTAAAACTTGGTCTGCGTTGTGTTACATTGTGTGATGCAAAGACAGACACGGGACAGCAGGCAGCTGATTCACTGGATATGTTTAATGTTTAACAGAGACAAAAAAGCAGCCTCAGATTGAGTGGCCCTTATAACACTCTATAAAACAAATGATGCACCTCCATTACCATGTGCTGGTTTCTCATAAAAGACAGAAATATACCTCAAAGAATATAAAATAACAAAAATAATCCCAAGGATAGATAAAATAGTACTTTACACATAAGTTTTGGTGGAAATATAGATAGGAAAGATATAATTAAAATAAGGATTAAATTAAATTAACAGGATGACAAAAGAAACCTACCTCTTACATTGAATCACATTTCAAAATGGAATAAGAGGAGACAGGACAGGAAATTAGGTCATACTGTGACCACGCAACACTTAAAGGAGAAGCGCACCTTTAGATCAGGTCATAAAACGTATAAGAGAATAATTTTGTGTGAATTATAACAATATTTAGTCGTATACTTTGCATACCTGTTACAAGAGGTCTTTGTAAAGGTAATTGAAGGGTGAAATTTAGCCTGCAATCTGGCAGTAAAAGAGCCCTTTCATGTATTATATATGTATATTCTTCTGTCTAAATAAGAACATTTACTGTTGTTTTAGATTATCTCAGTGTTTGGTGACAGAAGAAGGTTGTGCTGCTCTGGCATCAGCTCTGAGTTCAAACCCTTCACACCTGAGAGAGCTGGATCTGAGCTACAATCATCCAGGAGAATCAGCACTGAAGCTGCTTTCTGAAGCACTCAACCATCTGGACAAACTCAAGTATGTTGAGCAGAAAATCACCCTGACTAGTCTGTGTGTGTGTGTGTGAGAGATTTTCATAGTATTTGTGGTTGTCAAGAGACACTTTTTTTTTCTTAATCAGGATGTAGAAGAACAATAATATACTGGCAATTTCACCTGCTTTGATGCTGAAACTGACAACTTCTTACAGCTGAAGCACACTGAATCACTGAAACATTAATCACAATTTCTGAAGATTTTACTATTTTTTTTTTTTTTTTACCTAAACACCTCTTTCCTAATTTTTTTCTGCAAAAATGTGTGAAAAATAAGAGAAAGAGGAGAAACTCAGAGATAGATGGATTTTCTGTGATTGTGTGAGAGATTGTCAGATTGTGTTTTTGAGACATAAATGAACTGTATTTGTGAATACAGAGAAAGAATCAACAGAGGAAAGAAATGAGGGAGTGTGACTCTACACAATATGAGAAGCTTCTGTGTTTGATCAGCGATCAGGCCATATTGGTGTGATTTCACACTAACTAGGGTTTGTTCTTTGAGATGTCAAGTCACCTTTATTTCTATAGTGCTTTATACAATATAGATTGTTTCAAAGCAGCTTTACAGGGATAAACAGGAAAATAACAAAATCAATGATGCAAACAGAATTCAGTTCTGCTGTAAAGCAGCTCGTTATTCAGCTGAAATCAGTTCAGTGTTGATTCAAGATAAAGATGTGAGTATATAAAAACACAAAGTGAGAAATGGTAATAAAGCTCCATCCGTTTGTATGTACAATATAATGCACCAAAAACCCACAGGCAACATAAATAATGTACAGAATAATGACAGAGTCTTTTATTTGTGAACAATAGTCTCAAGATGCGTCTGCAACAGTCATTGTTCACCGTCACTCTCCTCTGAGTGAAGTAATCCACCAGAGAAGACATTAATAATCCACAGAGCAAAATCAAGTACTCGACCGTTATCATCTTCAAGGTTCCTCGCGGTCTCCAGATGAAACTTACTCATATTTCACTCTGGGTATATTAGTCTTTTCTTGTGTTATTCTGTTCCACATCCCTAGAAAGTCTAACGATGTAACGTCTCTCTGAACTTTTCCTTTCATGAGATTTGTGTTGATCAATTACAGCTGTAAAGGGTTCATATAGAAATAACATACAAACATCATTTCCAGAAGGGTTGAGACATTGTGAAAAATGCAATAAAATCAAGAATCTGTTATTTGTTAATTCTCTCGAACCTCATAACTGACAAAAGTACAAAGAAAAGGTTTCCAATGTTTTCATTGAACAACTTTATTGTATTTTGTAAGTATAAA
The DNA here is from genome assembly GCF_024489055.1 of Chanodichthys erythropterus. Lineage (NCBI taxonomy): Eukaryota > Metazoa > Chordata > Actinopteri > Cypriniformes > Xenocyprididae > Chanodichthys > Chanodichthys erythropterus. The sequence continues at coordinate 53,840,833 of NC_090223.1, read as the reverse complement.
CACATTTTGATTTTGATGGCTCAACACACTCCAGAAAAGTTGGGCCAGAGCCGTGTTTACCACTGTGTCACATCACCTTTCCTTTTAATTACAATTTTTAATCATTTGGGAATTGAGGATACTAATTGTTGAAGTTTTGCAAGTGGATTTTTTACCCAATTTCGTCTGATACAAGACATCTGTCATCGTTGTCTGATTGTCTTTTCATGATGTGCCAAACATTTTAAATAAGAGCCAGATCTGGACTGCAGTCAGTCAGACACATCCACTGTATGGTGTAGAGCAGGGGTAGCCTCCTCAACAGCGGCCCGTCAGCATTAAATTTGTGGCCCGCATTATGCTACATATAAATATATTTTTATTTTAATTTGCCTTCAAAATGAGCATGAATAGTACTTTGTTTTTTACACGTACACTAGGGTATGTGTACAGTACGCCTGACGCTGTAATCATCAGAGAATGTGTATAGTGTACGCGCGCAGCACAGTGTTTCTAACCACAAAGAACAATGTAGACTGAAGGCACTTTGCACGTGCGCATTGAATAGTTTTTACACTAATTTAGTTTGTCCACAAAGTGTTGTTGTTTCAGTCTGAACACAAAGAATATACACTAACAAGAAGCGAAACTCAATAGAACGTTCCATTGAAACATCGGCGCCCAGCGGCGGCCCTGCGTTTCTGCCAGTTTGTGGTGAAAGCGACTCGTTGGTCCACTAGTTTCTATGGCAATATCAGTTGCTTTGTTAAAAAAATGTACATTAAATCTAAAATCCAACCTGAATGATGACAACACAGAATAAAATACTATCGCTAGTGATCATCAAATCTTTTTAACAGTTTATTTTACACACTTTGTTTTTAAGTCTTCCACTTTTTTCACAAAGCTTTTGCTCTCTAGAAACCCAGTCAGTTTGGTTTAAAATTCTTCGAAGTTCAAGTATTAGCATTATAAACACTGAATTAATACCAACATATGAAATTAAATTAAGGACATGCATCAGAAAAATTGGGAATGTTGGAAAATAAATATATAACAGACAATAACAGCTCGTTTTTGCAGTGTTGTATGTTAAAGCAAAAGTGGGAATTATGGGATAACAGACACAGCAATGCATCATCCCTAGTGAAAAAAAGAATGCTAAGTATACTTGCAGCCAGACTAATTATTAGTGTATTTCAAGTGTGTTAATGATTAGTTAACCTAAAGTGTATTTTGTACCAAGTATATTTTAGTTGTAATTAAAGGGTTAGTTCACCCAAACATTCTGTCATTTATTACTTACCCTCATGTCGTTCCACACCCGTAAGACCTTCATTCATCTTCGGAACACAAATTAAGATATTTTAGTTGAAATCCGATGGCTACATGAAGCCTTCATTAGGAGCAATGACATTTCCTCTCTCAAGATCCATAAAGGTACTAAAAACATATTTAAATCAGTTCATGTGAGTACAGTGGTTCAATATTAATATTATAAAGCGACGAGAATATTTTTGGTGCACCAAAAAAAACCCCAAAATAACGACTTATTTAGTGATGGCTGATTTCAAACACTGCTTCAGGAAGCTTCGGAGCACAATGAATCAGTGTATCGAATCATGATTCAGGTTCAGATCGTGTGTCAAACTGCCAACGGCTGAAATCTTGTGACTTTGGCGCTCGGAACAGCTGATTCGATACCCTGATTCATTTATGCTCTGATGCTTTTCTGAAGCAGTGTTGGTGATGGTGTGTAATCTTTTTCTATTGATAAACGTCTCCTCATTTACAGTTAGAGCAATGATGTGTCATGATTTCATCAACAGCTCCAACAATTGCAGGGAAGCCCACAGTCAACATAAAAGTGCTTTCTTTTGCTGCATTGATGGTCAGTTGGAAAGTCAATGTATTGCCATAGAGAAGTGGCCAAATGTGATGTCCAGCCATATGAAAACTGACATCTTCAACCTTAATTCAAATATTTTTAAAAAATGTGTTAAACGATGTTGTAGTTAATGTCATAGTTTAAAGCATTTAAATAATATAAACATAAAAATATTTTCCTCATATTTTGATGGTTTAAGCAGAATTGTTTGTGATTAACAAGAAACTTGTTTGTATTTACTCTTGTGTACTGTACGTTCATTTTTTGTGCTTCCTTGTGATTCATTCATCAACTGCGCTTTATTTTTCGTGAAGCATTTTGTTGTGCATCAGCTTTGATAAACAGACATTCACTCAGAGGCCAGACAGTGAGAGTTGTGCAGGTAAACTACAGCACACTGACGCCCGCTAGAGAATGAGGTGTTTAACATCACTGATAGTGCACTGCGCATGACAGCAGTGATCAGGGCCCGTATGTATAAAGCAGCTCAGAGTAAAATTATAGTCTTAAGTGTGTCAAAATTCTTAGAATGTAACATTATTGTAATATTTAAAGTAATATTTATTCAATTTATTCAATTTATTTAAAGTTATTACATTTCTTATTAGGTCAGTTTAATAAATATTACTTAAACAATAATTAATGTTTAATGCATTTTAATACATTTAAAGGTGCTTTATGCAATTTCTCAAATTCTTTGTTGAACACTGTTGCTATTTGAAATCAACCCAAACAAAACCACTCCTCTCTTCATTACTAACCACCCTGCACTGAGTCTGTCTCGAACTTCGGCCCAATCGCTGCTGTCATGTGAGGAGAGTGCACTATCAATGATGCTAAACACCTCATTTCTAGCGGCGTCAGTGTGCAGTAGTTTACCTGCAAAACTCTCACTGTCTGGCCTCTGTTACACAGGTAATGAGAGTGGATGTCAAAATGGTTCACGAAAAATAAAGCGCAGATGATGAACGAACGACAAGGAAGCACAAAAAAATGAACATACAGTACACAAGAGTAAATACAAACAAGAGTTTCTTGTTAATCGCAAACAATTTTGCTTAAACCATCAAAATATGAGAAAAAATATTTTTATTTTTATGTTATTTAAATATTTTAAAATGTGACATTAACTACAACATAATCAGTTTTTAATATTTAATTGTTCTCTCTTGTTTTTGCATGTGTTCATAATTTCTTTGTATGACAGACTGGCCAAAAATCATTTTAAATAATTAGAAATTTCATTTCATTATCACACATGAAACAATTGACTCCAAGCACAGCTACACGATATGCTTACATCTTTTAACACATTTTTTAAAAATATTTGAATTAAGGTTGAAGATGTCAGTTTTCATATGGCTGGACATCACATTTGGCCACTTCTCTATGGCAGTTCATTGAATTTCCAACTGACCATCAATGCAGCAAAAGAAAGCACTTTTATATTGACTGTGGGCTTCCCTGCAGTTGTTGGAGCCATTGATGAACTCATGACACATCATTGCTCTAACTGTAAATGAGGAGACGTTTATCAATAGAAAAAGATTACACACCATCAATACTAATGTGTGATAATTTTGCACAATGCAATGCTATTTAAAAAAAAAATATTAAAACATTTCAGTGTCTTTTCCAATGATTTTTTTTATTATAACATTAAATGATTGGTGTTGTGCTGCTGTGACTTCACCCTTGCAGGCTCGCTATTGGCTGATTCAGAGGTTGAGGGCGACCATTTTGAGTTGACATCATTGTAGTCCTTAGTTCACAACACTTCAGTCAGCACTTAAGAATCTGTCTTATACTTTTATAAAGAAGCTAAAAGCAACTTTTAGTAAAGTCTCCTACTCTTAGAAAAGTCCTACTCTTTACTAAGAATGTTTTGACACTTAAGTCAAAACTTAAGACTATTCTTAAGAGCATTTCTGAGAAGTGTTATACATACGGAGGCCGGAGTTTGAGACTCAGTGCAGGCTGGTTCGTATTGGAGTGAGTTTTGGAGACGGCGCAATGTTTGTTTGGGTTAATTTCAAATATCAACCACGAATTTGAGAAATCACATACAGCACCTTTAAATGTATTAAAATGCATTAAACATAATAATTATTGTTTAAGTAATATTTATTAAATGTATTACATTTATTTAAAGTTATTACTTTTCTTACTAGGTCAGTTACAAAAAGAATTGACAATCAAGTTTATATCATTTTATCAACATGTCATCATAAAACTCCAATACAGCATATCTTCATTGGAAAGCACGTGTCTTTTCTTCTCTGCTGCCATCTTGCTCTCCTAAATCACACTTATTCTTGAGTCTAAGAGTAAAATTATATATCAATCTAAGAATTTTGACACACTTAATTAAAATTAGTTAAAATTTGACTCTGAGCTGCTTTTATACATACGGGCCCTGAACTAATGGAATAATAATAGTATTCCTCCACTAGGTCTGAGTATGGCATTTTCACCCCATAATGGTGTGAAATGTAGTGGCTTTTGCCCAATCAGGATAAGAGTTTCGCCTCTTGGGTTCTTTACTCTTTGTTGAAAAGAAACAGAAGACAGAACAAGAGTAACAACAAACACAATAGCCGTGTTGAAGAGCGCTCGTGTGAGGGGATTAAAAGATGCCAGCCACTCTATTTTAAACGTGTATAAAGACATTTTATTGTGACTATTTAAAGGAAAAAAAAACTAGACAAGCATGAATCTCTCTAGTGCGCATGTGTCGAGCACTTGTGTTCGTGGACGCTATCAAAGACTCAAGACTGTGCACGCAAGTAAAAACAAAGTAACTTTATTTTTTCATCTTGTAATGCAGTTGACATAACTCAAACTTTGCAGTGAGTTGCCGATAGTCCTCTTTGCAGCATGAAAAACAAAACTTTTATTCTTTGTCAATGTGTTAGAAACAGAAAGCAAGCAGAGAGCGCTCCCATTACAGATCTGTCTTCACATCATTGAGCTCACAGAAAATATCTTATTTCTCATGTTTACAACGTTCGTTATAATTAGAGAATTCATGAGATTCTGATTGAACAAAAAAAAAGATTTTTTGGATTCTGAACAAATTAAAAAGGTAGTAGTAATAATAATAATAATAATAATAAAAACAAAACCTTTGAGTGACTCTGAGTACAAATAGACGCTATAAAAAGTGTTAAAAAGGTGCAATGGAGTATAAAAGACTATAAAAAGTGCAATGTTTTCATCTTACTGACAAACAGCCAGACCTGAAATTACTTGTGAAGACAATGCAGATATTTCACTATGAATAAGAGCTTTTTTTCATAAGGTCTTGTTTTTCTTTATGCATTTGTACATTAAGAATACAGCAAGACAAGCAATTATTCTTTTTTTAAATGTCATTTTTCATGTTCAGTGATACTTTAAATAGGACAACCATTAAAGTACTAGTGAGACTCAGCTAGATATTGTCTTATAGGTCTAAATAAAAGTCTTACGATCCAAGTTATAATTTTTGGCCCTTTTGCATTTCATGTGGTTAAAACGCGTCTCTCTTGGCCTCTGAACTCAAGTACCGCTGGTGTCGAGTGTCTAGAAACCTCTGATGAATCACGTGCAGAATGAGGCCTGGCTTTGTCTTGTTTCCCAGTAAAGATGTCATCTTGATGGCAGTTTATGTCTCTGTATAATCTCAATCCACGCCTCCATGTCAGTGATTCCTTCACACAAATGCGAGTCACTCATGCTGTTGCACCATGACAGATGTTTGCTTTTGCACCTGTCGCTGATGAAAGTCTGGATGGTCCCTTTCATCTTAGGTACTGAGAACTCGATGTCCATTTTTTCCAAAAACAAGCTGAAACATGGACTCATCTGACCACAGCACACATTTCCACTTTTAGACCATCTGAGACGAGCTCGAGCTCAGAGAACTCAGCAGAATCTCTGCATTGAACAAATGTGTATCTTTCTCCTTGTGTAACAGAGTTAGAGCTGCATTTTATTGATTCAGCATCAGACTGTTAAGTGACAACTGTACTGTACTGTAACATTTATTCTGACTATATTTAACACAGTAGCATGACGGTTTCTCATGCAGTGCCATCTGAAGGGTCAAAGGTCACACACATTCAACTGAGGTGTCCTGCCTTGCCCTACAGACTGAGATTTCTCTTGATTCCCTGAATTTTTTTTTTTACAATATTATGTATGGCAGATGGTGAAAGACATTAATTCTTTGCAATCTTGGATTGAGAAATGTGATTTTTGAATTGTTTGACAATTCTCTCATGACATTTGGCACAAAGTGTTGAGCCATGACCATCTTTTCTTGACTGAGAATCTCTTTTAAACCCAATCATGATTCCCTCACCTGTTACCAATTCACCTGATAACTGTAGACTGTTTAACAACAGTTTAACTTTGATATTATATAATCTTTTCACTTTTATTTTGCTTCTGTCCCAACTTTTCTGGACTGTGTTGCAGCCATCAAAATTAAAATTAGTTTATATTCACAAAATACAATGATGTTGTTCAGAGAAAACATTGGAAATATTTTCTTTGTACTTTTGTCAGTTAAAAAATGGTTCAAGAGAATTAACAAATCACAGATTGTGGTTTTTATTTTACAAAATGTCCCAACTCTTCTGGAAATGGGGTTTGTGCATAAACAGTTTTTGACATTGAATATCTGAATCGATCTGTAGAAGTCCCACAACAAGCGTTTGTTCATTTATATTTCTGTCTTATATGTAGATCTACAAACTGATGGATTAATAAAAAACTAAATTATGCTTATTTGAAAATGTAAAAATGGAGAAAGTTTTCTATGACGGGTAGATTTAGTGCAGGAGGACAAAATATAGATTTTGTACAGTGTGTTTGTGTGTGTGTGTGTGTGTGTGTGTGTGTGTGTGTGTGTGTGTGTGTGTGTTTTGTGTACTTGTTTAGCTGCTGTATTGTGAGGGACAAATGTCTTCATTTAACCCTTTGACGCGTACGATCACACCGGTGTGATCAGAATGTTCAGTGCATCACGTGATCAACTGACAATTCAAATGTGTGTGTGCGCTTTGGCTGGCGCTAAACCAGAGACGGACGCACGGTTTTCAACCAAATAATGTTTATTTTAGGTTTCAGACATTTAAATACACATGAGTAGTAACAAAACAATATATTTGGAGATTGTAAAATACACAATGATGTCTATAGAAGCAGAAATAATCATTTCCATTATAATTAGACGACATGTTTAATTCATATCAGATACACATTGTGAAAGTAACTTTAAAACTTACTCTATTCTTCCCCAGTTCACCGACTCACTTACTTTCATGTATTTCGGGAGAAGTGGATAAATTCACGGGTTGTAAATCCAATAGATCCGATTCTCCATGCGGCGCAAACTAACATGGCGGCACCCATCTCTCATATGGCTCATCTAACATGATCATTATAAAGGTGTTTAAACAGCAAAACACATCCACTTGCACATATTTGGCAATCGGAATATTAGATATTTCATGCTATAGTTAACAAAGTGAATATTTTGAATAAAAAAGGAAAAATTAAATGAAAGCAGATTCATAAAGTGCTGCGGTGTGTCACGTAACAAGCAATGACGCGTCACCATGGAAACCATAAAGTGATACGTTCTAAATAACGGTCGCCTTAAAAAAACTCACGCTGGGGGGTCGGACAGAATATTTTCAACTTATGTGCAAAAGGGTTCATTTAACTTATTGAGGACAATTTACTCATCTATATAGTGAAACAAACATGTGTCTTTGTGTTTTCTAGTGTGGATCACGGAGGAGAGTTCATGATTACATCAAGACTACACAAATGTAAGTCGTCAAACACACAGTTTCAGTGTTTGTTGTTTTCTTATTAAGTTTGCTTGAAAAAGACACATGTACTGATCTACTATTTAACTTTCTTCTTCTTGGACTAAATTTCTAAATGCTGCTCCTCCTAGAGTTGAAACTCACATCTATCTATCTATCTATGCACCCTAAGCAACTGCATAGCAACCACCCAGAATACCCTAGTGACAACCCAGAGTACCCTAGCAACCACATAGCAACACCCTAGCAATGTACCTGAATACTAGCAACACCGAGAATACAGTAGCAACACCCTAGCAACCACTCAGAGTATCCTAGTAACCGCATAGCAACACCTTAGCAACCTAACCATGAACCTAGCAACCTCATAAGAACACCCAGCAACCACCCAGAATACAATAACAATCGCATAGAAACATCCTATCGACCGCATAGTAACACCCTAGCAAACAGACTGAGCACCCTAGCAACCACATAGTAACATACTAGCAACCACCTAGAATACCCTAGCAACCGTATAGTAACACTCTAGAAACCATTCAGAATACCCTAGCAACCGTATAGTAACACTCTAGAAACCACTCAGATAACCCTAGCAACCGTATAGGAACACACTAGCAACCACCTAGAATACCCTAGCAACCATATAGCAACACTCTAGAAACCACTCAGAATACCCTAGCAACCGCATAGGAACACACTAGCAATCACTCAGAATACCCTAGCAACCACATAGTAACATACTAGCAACCACCTAGAATACCCTAGCAACCGTATAGTAACACTCTAGAAACCACTCAGAATACCCTAGCAACCGCATAGGAACACACTAGCAACCACCTAGAATACCCTAGCAACCGCATAGGAACACACTAGCAACCACCTAGAATACCCTAGCAACCGCATGGGAACACTCTAGAAACCACTCAGAATACCCTAGCAACCGCATGGGAACACTCTAGAAACCACTCAGAATACCCTAGCAACCGCATAGCAACACTCTAGAATCAATCTCTCTCTCAATCTGTTTCATTTCCTTCAAAATCTTCAAACTTTAATCTTTAAACTTCTTCAGTTTTTCTGCTCAGAGTTTCTCTTGACAATCTTTATAATAATATAATAATATTGATAATATAATAATATAATATATCTTTGTAAATGTTATTTTTGTGTTCAGACGCCTGTGATCTCACACTGGATCCAAACACAGCACACCCTCGACTCGTTCTGTCTGAGGAGAACAGGAAGGTGACGTTTGTGGGACAGAATCAGTCGTATCCTGATCATCCAGAGAGATTTGATGTGTGGAATAATCCTCAGGTTCTGTGTGGAGAGACTCTGACTGGACGCTGTTACTGGGAGGCTGAATGGAGTGGATATAATACTGAAATATCAGTGGCTTATAAAGGAATCCAGAGGAAAGGAGGGAGTTATGACTGTGAGTTTGGATGGAATGAGAAGTCCTGGAGTCTGATCTGCTCTGATCACAGATTCACTGTCCGTCACAATAAGGAAACTGTCATATCTTCTGCTCCAGTCAGTAAGAGAGCAGGAGTGTTTGTGGACGTGTCGGCCGGCACTCTGTCCTTCTACAGCGTCTCTGACACACACACACTCACACACTTACACACATTCACACACACATTCACTGATCAACCCCTCTGTGCTGGATTTACACTTTATAATACAAACTCTTCAGTGTCTCTGTGTCACATTAAACAACACACACACTGACTGACACACACACACACACACACACACACACACACTAATATTTATACTGTAACGCAAGTACATTATTACTATGAACTTGTTTGAATCCACTAAACAAAGAATATTAATATAAATTTTAACTGAACTGATTGAATACTTTTTGTAACTGAAACTGAACTGAGTGAAATTAAACCTGAAAACATCAATTTAACTCAAATCTGTTTAATTTAATGTGATTTTGACTCACTGAACTTGTTTCGGTTGTGAAGGACGAGGCGGATCAAGAATCCAGTTTCAGCAGTTTATTTTCAAACACAATCAAAGATGATCCACACTGAAATTCAGACCAGAAATGGGAACAAGATCCAAAGACTGGGAGAAGGACAGGGTTCAAGTTCAGGTTACCATGGGAACAAACCAGATCTAGTTAGAGTTACAGAAACTCTTTAAATAAATCAACAAGCAGCTCAACATCAGTGTTTTCTGCTCATCCTCCACAGAAACAGACTCGACTCTTCACTGGAGACACAAAACTCAGACAAACATTTTTTGAGTTTGATGAATCAGTTCATAACTTTAATCTTTTATCAATGTTGTAAAAATCTCTGCATCATCTTGTTTGAGTAATAAATGAAAGAGTTCATCTTCTGTCATCTATTGTTCATCTGTTGTTTTAGGCTTTTACTGTGATATCAGTTCAGTTTTGAGATATTTCAGTCAGTTTCATATTGAAGTCAAATATAATTTTGTTATGGTGACATCATCACTAGTCCTCGAGGAGCACAAGATCTAGTGAGTCCCGGAGCATCGATGTCTAAAACTCCTTTAGTGGATCCTCCAAAACATCTCTGTTCTCTTGGAAATAAAATGTAAAATAGTTTTGTTCACGTTCATCCTCACCAGATCAGACTCTGTTAAGAGTTTTTGTACAAACTAATATAACGTGTGTCATAAATGAACAATTATTATTGATCAGCTTCATTCATATGATGTGTTTCTGCTGGACTCTGTTCAACTCTCTCCAGACTGATGAGCTCCTGATCAATGTTCCTCTTTCTCTGGAATTTAGAGGAAAATGCCAGATTTTTTATCATTTGAGTCACTTTTCAAAAGTTGATAAAAGTTGCCAAATGCAATGCATGTTATAAACAGCTAAATTTGTTATTTGATAAAAACAAAAAATAATAATAAAAAAATGTTAAGGTAGTCTTAAATTGTATCAACAGAATAGTTGTTGTCAGCGCTGCTCAGGCGACAGTGACCTCTGGTGGTGAGGAGAGTGAGCCGCAGCTTCAGATTAGTGTCTCTCTACCGATATTATTCCTCACTTGTATCTCGTTCACAGACATTATTCTCTGTGTGATCGAGACCTAAACAGACTATACCCCTAATAAAAGAACCCCGCATTTTACTCCCGGTAGCAGGCTTTCAACTAAAAAAATGTTAAGTTAGTCTGAAAAGTTGTTAAATCTATCAACAGAATAGTTGTTGTCAGCGCTGCTCAGGCGACAGTGACCTCTGGTGGTGAGGAGAGTGAGCCGCAGCTTCAGATCTTACAGTATTTGAGTCTCTCCTGATATTATATTATTCCTCACTTGTATCTCGTTCACAGGCATTATTCTCTGTAAAGATGTTTTTGAACTAGATTCTTGTGACAAGCACCGTACAAAACATTTAACATATAAAACACATCTCACATTTATCTAATATTGGGTAGAAAGTTACACTGCAAAGACGATACAATGTAAATAATATATTCCAGAGAATATTTTAATGAATTGCTTTAATGATAAATATGTATAAAAGGCCATTAATAACATCATGTTCTTTTAGCTTCATTACATGTACTTTTATGCATTTGGCAGATGATTTTATTAAAAATGACTTATATTGTATTCAAAGTACATTTGATCAGATTGTTCATTTCCTGGAATTTAATCCCATGATCTCGGCATTTCCAGAAGAAATCTTTACTGTTTATTCACAGGACAATTTCTGCTGGATCACATCAAATCTAAGTAACAAAACACACATATACAATAAAATAATAAACACAAACTATATAGCACTATATAACAATGTACATGCTTTATTGAGAACATTATTATTTACTATATTAAATTGTCTTGATGTTAATGTTGAAAATAAAAGGTTTCACTTTTACACGGACGATACTGTCATCTGTTGTTCTGCTCCTACAAAACAACAAGCTCTGAGTGATTTACAATCTGCTTTTGCTATTATTAAACATAAATAATATACTTTAAATAATATACTTTATACTTTAAAGCTGGTTTGAGAAAACAATATTTGTTGAATTTTATGTCAAATTCCAGAACTTCATTATAGTTTCTTTGCTGTTCAGACATAGAAATTGATCACATTAGTGTATGAATATAAATATCTGAATCATAATTGATGAAACAGTTTAGTTCATTTATTATTTGAAACAAAAATTAAAGGAGAAGCTATGGTTTCATTTTAGAAATAAGTTTTGCTTCAAACACACCTGCCTCTTATTTCATGTAAGTATTTACAAACAAAACTGCATTTGATAGAGAAGATCTGAATCTTTTACAGTCTTGGTTTAGAGGCTCAGTGTCGCCTGTAGAGGGAGGAATTTAACCCTCTATGGGAAGAAATCACGGTTAGAAAAAATTAATGACTTTAATTTTAATTTACATATATTTAAGGCTAAAATCATTTTTCAAAATAGTTTTTTTTTATTTGACCTTTGAACTTTTTTTGGTATTTGTCATGTATAACTGACAATGTCCTGTTAGGGTGAATAATTTGGTAACACTTTATAATAACTCACGCTATGAAGCATTAGTAAATTCATCATTTATTAAACATTAATAAACATTAGTAAGCAGTTTAAATACAGCTATAAATGCTTTGTTCTTGATTTATAATCATATCTATATTGTGTTTAATAATTGTATTTTCATACTTTATTAATGATCAATTTATCATTTCTAAATTAAATATTACATTATTCACAAATCAGTTATTTAGGAGTTGTCAGTGGTTCATAAGATCATTTAGGAAGTGTAAGTAAATGATTAATAAAATATTTAAATGTACATTTATGCATCTTATTATTTACACAAATAGTATTAGTTACTTAGTGTGTTAATAAATGCTTTATTAATACATATTCTCAGTGTCAAAACTACCTCAGTACTAACTTTAAAACATCAGAGAACAGCAGTGCAGAAGATCACTGAATCTTTAAATATCATTTAAGCTTTACGAATCATAAATAGTCCTCACTTTAGATGAGCTCACAAAAATAGTTAACTGACACTTCTAAATGTTTTATAACTACCTGAATTAATCATGAATTACTCTAGGAATATGTGTTAATAAAGCATTTATTAACACACTAACTATTACAATATATAATAAGATGTAAAAATGTAAATATAGTTTATTAATCATTTACTTACACTTCCTAAATGATCTTATGAACCACTTACAACTCCTAAATAACTGGTTTGTAAATAATGTAATATTTAATTTAGAAATGATAAATTGATTATTAATAAAGTATGAAAATACAGTTATTAAACACATTATAGAGATGCTTATAAATCAAGAACAAAGCATTTATAGCTGTATTTATAAACTGCTCACTAATGTCTATTAATGCTTTATAAATGATGAACTAACTACTAATGCTTAACTACAGCGTGCAGTTATTATAAAGTGTTAACAATAATTTTTGGCAAATTTGGCAATATGCACACACATTTAAATGCATTTTCACTATCTGAAAATTAATGAAAAGCTCTCAGTGTTTCAAAAAACATTCAAAAGCTTTATTAACATTTCATTTTAGCTTGTGCTGCTATATTTCATTTGGAACACAAAATGTCAAACTGCCTGGAAAGTCGTGAAACCATGTCTTAGCATTAAAACAAAAACAAAAAAACTTTAAAACAATCTCTAACATTGTTTCTTTCTTGAAATTCCAAATCAGTGATTGTAGCTCGAGTGCTCAAAGCAACAAGACTCTTCTTTTCCAGTATAGTCCACACTTTCAACACGTAACTCAATCTTGATTCTTGACCTGTTTAGTCATCATCCCCCCCAAATGAGGGATCACAAAAATAGCAATAGCAAAAAGGCTATTATACTGCCTGCCAGTAATGCACAACAGTGCAGTTATACAGGAAAAATCTCCTAATAGGACTTTGTCATTTATGCATAACGTATATATTTTTTGGTATTTGAGAAATTGCATTTACAAAATGTGCATTAAAAAACGGACAAAAATGTTTAGATATACAATGATTTTTTATTATTATTTATTTATTTTTTGGAGGGTTAAAATACAGAATTTAGAATGTGAGAAATAATCAAACATGATCCTGGACTCTTGTGTGTTTTTGTTTCTCTTTCCTGTTGCGTGTGCCATCTTTGTAGTCCATTGTAGTTTATATAGCCCTTGAGTTTCCTTTTTCTTTGTTAGTTGTCAAATGTTTCCTGTGTGTTCGTTTCTCTCTGAGCTCTTTGTTTTGTCTATTCCTTTCTTTTAAATATCTTTTTACATTTAGAGTCACTGCCTTCTGATGTCTTCATTTACTCACTGTTTGTCTGTTACACAAAGACGTCCTATAAAGACATTTCTCTCACATAAAGCAGACAAACCTAACCGTGCTTCACCTGTGAAGTTGTTAACATCATTAATTTCTCTGTTTGTGCTGCAGAAATGAAAACATAAATCTGACTTTATATTTTAGAAACGGTGTCCCTCGCAAGGAGATCGTCTTTGACTTTCATTTAGCATTAGCTTCATGTGAAACACTGCATGTGTTCATTTCTGTCCTCTCCATTACTGTCATCCTTTCTGATGCTGATTAAAAGTCACTTCCTCACTGAAAATAAGCGTACTTGGTATTTTTGTCTGGTTTTACAACATATTTACTAAAGAAGCAAAATTATAAAGTCTTGTTCTCTGAAAAATGTATCAAAATGTATTGAATTTATGGTTAAAAATAGCTGCCAGTAAGCTAAGAAAAAATTATTTTATTTCAAAGTTTATTCAGATATACTTAACTTTGATTTTATAAAAAAATCCAGAAAACAACACTTAATATCTTAAGAATTAAGAATGTTTATATTAGTAGGTAAAATAAATTGTGTGCATCTTTTCACCTGTTCAAATGAGGAATGTTCTCTTTCCTGGTTAACAAGCAATATATAATATAGGCCACTATATACAGATGAATGTATTTACACAAGAAGAAGAAACGAGCTCGTCTCTGAGGAGAGCGAATGAAACACAGTGAGTGATCGCAGCTGAAACTGAGGAGAGAGAATCATGTGGATTCAGAGGATCTGCTCTCACTCCAGATACAGCTGTGCAGGAGAGATGATGAAGACAGGAAAATCCCAGAGTGTTTCATTCATCCAGCATGTGCTGAGAGCTGATTCTTCCTTCACCCTGGACACATCTGGAGTAATGAAGACAGAATGATGTGCTTTAATGTGTTTGAACGAAACTCTCCGGGCTTCAGAGGAACTGAATGGCAGTAACAGGCGCTCAAATTCAGTGAATCATAAGAGGATTTGATGCGATGAAAATGAACTTTGGGACAGTTGTCATCAGCGCGGGTCTGTGCGGGCTGCTCAGCTTCATCCTGCTCGCCGTGTCCATCGCCACTGATTACTGGTACATTATAGATGTGGATGAAGGGAAGAACTCCAGCCTGGAATACAGCAGCTCCCACTCCGGACTCTGGAGGATTTATGAAGAAGGTGAGATGATCCACACACAACTCGAGCTTAGTTTCATGTTTGATTTTATTCTGTAGCTGTTGGACACATTTATATTCTTCCAATAATGTGTAAATCTGGACTAATTCCTCAGTTAGTTGCTGTACACAAATATATGAATATACATTTAAAATTAGCCTAAATATCACTGAAGTACTTAATGTGCTATTTGTTCATGACTTTATTAATGAGTCAAGCATATAGTGACATTTAATGTGTGTAACATACATTTTATATATAGGTGTTACCACATTTCTCCCTTCTCTTACTGTTTAGCTCGACATTTCATGTGCTTCATTAAATGAAAGTATTTTCAATCTCATTTTAATAACAGCATATAAAGTGTCAAATGGTTTCATGGCTGCAAAGAAAGTTATTTGTCAAATGTTCACAGATTCAGTCCTCCATTATGTTCATAATTAATGTCTCGTTCAGATCTGAAGCTGTTTCTCGGCACTAGAGACTATTAAAAAGAGAAGCAGTTCATCACAGGACTGTAAATGTTTAATGTTACACACATTGTGATGACCGTTACTGAATCTGTCGTATGAAAGGACTGTTTTCCATTTAACTCTAACCCTCAAACACAAATGCTGCTTTTCCTTTTAAGAAAATAACCTTTAAATGCTGTGTGTTTATGGCTTGAACTCGGCTGTAATAGACGAGATTGTCATGAAAACTGATTCTCAGGCAGCTGTGTGAAGAATAATGAGTGTTTCCAGCTTTGACTCGACTGGTGTTTCAATGTCACCACAGGAGAGAACAGCAGTTATCATGACATCTCGTTCTACACGGACACCTCCGACCACACGGAGCAGGAGAAGCACCTTTTGAGTGAGTCTCTGAAAGCCATCGACACATTAACCACAATCAGAGAATGACACTGGGAATAATAGGCTTGTTATGTGTGGTTAGTGTTTCTCCGTCTCTTCAAGAGCTTTATTCCCAGCAACGCATTCAGCCGTCCCGACCATCACTGGCCACCCTCATTATGAGGAAGATTGTCCAATTATCAGAGCTGATGGTCTTTGATTATAATGTCACAGTGTGTGATATTGACCAAAAACTGTATTGACTATAACTTAACATCATATTGAAATGTAAGACAAAAACTCATACTGGGCTTGATTTTTGAGGTCAGTATTCACTCTTAATATGTGTTTTTGCTTGCTGTTTGTAAAGTGAGTGACATACTCATTAATGTCAGCTTTCACACGGTTAAAACAACAATTACGATATTATCGTAGACGATACATACAATGCAATATTATTGTACACACCCCCTAGTGGTCACTCGTTCAAATTCACTGAAACTGAAAGGACAAACTGGCCTCTGAACTCCACCTCTCTTTAAACTCTTGAGTTTGTGGCATGTAATAAAGGCTTGTGTCTCTCAGACTTGCACAGGGTCATAGTGGTCCTGCTGCCGCTCAGTCTGGTGCTGCTGGTGTTTGGGGGCATCTTCGGTCTGGTGGCGTCTTTGGCTCAGAGCTGCTCTCTCCTCACCTGCATCGCTGCTTACTTCCTCATCTGCAGTGAGTGTCATTAACATCCACATCAGACATCGACAGATAGAGCTGAAATGACAAGAGGTCTCAGTGGAGTTTGTGTTGTTGTGTACAGGTCAGTGAGAGATGTGTTTCAGGACTCAGTCAATGCCACACATGGATATAAATCACAATGGGAAAGAAAGAAAACACAAATGTCAGGTGCTCCAGCTGAGTGCAGCTGTTAGGTGAACTGGACACACACAGAGAGGGTTTAAATAGATGTGGAGGTTTTTAGTTCAATAATAAATATACACAAAGCCTGCAGTGATGAATAGTAATGCAACAGTTTCAATAGTTTCTACATTTAATGCTCCTATGTCTGTTAAACTATAATAAAAACAACATGATTTGATCCTATCTTTAAAGACATAATTAATTCACACTCATTACACCGTCACAGCATCACTATAACATAAATCATGATTGATACAGTATTTCAGTTGTTGTAGAGCACATTGTAATTTAAGTGGGAATTGCTGTACATCTACAGGCTTTTTTTGTCAATGTTCATTCTGTCCTCATTATTAATGTGATAGTATTATTGGTTATGTTTGTTATGATGATGATGGCGTGTAGTTTTGCAGCACTAACAGCTGCTTGTGTTTCAGCCTGAGCACAACAGAAAACTGAAGAGCAGGTGAATTAAGGGAGGGATGGAGCAGATAAAATGACTAGGATCTGCACTGAGGTCACCACAGACCATCACAGCTTTTTATTTGTGTTCTTGTTTTCAGTCCTGTTGAATGAAGCTCCTGAGATCATCATTACACTGTAAAAAATGGCTGTGAAATCTACAGTTATTTACTGTCGATTTCACAGTAACATTACTGTATAAGATTTTTACAGTAGAATATTGTAAAGTTTACAGTAAGACTGTAAAAATCACAGTAGTCCAAGAATTACAGTTGAAATCACAGTAGTCAAAGCATTACTGTAAAAAAATCACAATTTAGCCACTATAGTACTGTAAATAGTAAAGTAAACTACTGTAATTTTCCTTTTTTTTATCATATCTTTCTTTGTACCCCTTTCACATGGACGGCTCCAGATTATTGTTGTTCAGAATTCATTACCGGAATATGATGTAAATACTCGATAGTGAGCTTTAAGTAAAAGTGTAATATTAATAAATTAAAATGTGTCATGTAACTTGTACTCTGATGGACCTGCTGCAGGAGCTTTCTATTCCATACAATATATATTTTTTAAAGAATTCACATTAGATTCCAAGAATATGTTTTGTTTGTTTGTTTTGTGACCGTAAATGGGTGTTTGGGTGTAGGTGTTAACAGGGCAATAAAATATTTGATAAGCCTTATCTTAATCTCCAAAGTCTCCCCTGACATGGTCTAACAATATAGGCTTCATAAATGCATAATTTTTTTAGATATCATCCTCAGATTTGAACTGAAGCATTACCATTTATTATAAGTTGCAACCCAGCAAACACAGCACATTGTGACGACGTCGTCATTGTTAGTCGTCATTTGGTCAGTGTGACATTACTTTATGACAACGTTATGAGGACGTCGTGGTAATGTTCCATTTTTTAGAATCTTGGCTAACGTTCCAGAAACGTCGTGGGCACGTCCTCAAAAGACGTCGCTGGTTAATCCCACGGAGAATGTTGTAGCGACGCGATCCATGGTCTCCTGATAACATTCCAGACGTGTAACTTTTTGTGTTCAAAATGTACAAAAAAATCTACAATGGGAATGTACAACATGAATCTATTTTCCAAACCGTGTTTTTGTCTTACCCTGAATTATTATGGTACACCTAGAATAAGTGTGTATATTTGGACTATTTTAGACCGTGTAGAAACCGCTGCGGAGTAGCACAAATACCTGCGTGACTCGTCATAGAGATAACAGAGAGAAGTAGCTCCGGCTACAGTGTTCTTCCGCAAGGTATGCCGTTTTGTTTATGAACTGCTAGAGTGCCAAAAGACTTGTTTATATATTATATATATATGTTGTGTTTGTGAATTACGGATATTTATTGGATGGGGCATGCGCGAGACAAATTCGAACTTTTAAACAAGCAGGTCAAACGGACTTTAGGAGAATCTGAGTACTGCGCATGCGCATCAACGGTCGACCTCCAGCAGACGGACACAGAGTAAAAGGTAAGCCCTGCAAATCTTCTTTTATTCATCGTTTTTGCCCATATGACACTAAATATCACTTGTGACGAGTAATGTTAGTGCAGTGTTTTTGGTTTTCTAAATGTATTTAATAAATAAATTCCGTTTGGTTATGTGCGCACGAGCGTTGTCTCCCGTGAGGCGGTAACGTTCAAATCTGAGACAGTTTTACATTTTTCTTTTAGTTATTTTAAATGTAATGTTAACTGTTTAATGCTATAAACAGCAGAATAATCACTTATATTCGTTAAATGGCAACTGTAGTAGAGTGTTTGTTAATTTTAGACCCTGCCTGGTCTCCTGAAGCTCACGTGAACCATTGTGTATAAAACGGTTAACGTTAATCAGACACGGTTAATTACTTAACGATTCGTTTACTAAAATTATTTGTAATGACTTTCAATAATCCTGGTAAGTCAATGATTTAGAGTTGTTCATAACGAAATATTCTCGTTTGTCGCCACTTACTGGTTTAACGTTATGTGTGATTAGTCTATTCATTCCTATCTAACATACTTTTTATTTTCAGTAGCTGAGGAGAGACAGCCATGATGCCATGACAATAATTGATGATTAAAAGCAGGGGTGGGTATTAAATTCGTTTCTGACTGCTATTGATATGTATGTAACGTTCAGTCTTTAATTACCCTTTATATACAACCACATATCATTCAGATAATCTCCAGGTGGACTGCACGGGTCCAGGATCTAGAGATCATCCATCATGAGGACGATGTTCCAGGAGAAGCAGCGTATACTGGGTGAAAAACTATGCCTCATTTTTCCAATATCACAGGTAAGACTAAATGTATTTAAATTGATTTCAATCATGGGTCATGTCTTTCAGGTCTGCTTGATCATTTTGTTGTCCTGGATGTGAGAACATGGTCAAAAGGTGTGTCAATCAGCATCCAGCCATAAAAGCAGCCTTCTCGTTAAAGGGCTCAGAAGGACAAACAGGTAATTCACAGGGTTGAATTTCACAGAGACAAGATGTTAATAATTCTGAATTCAAGGGGTCAGCAATTTTACTATTTGATACATTTACACTTTTTATTTCAGTCAAAATTAAATCTCTGATTGATGAATCTGAACATAGTTGATGTGTACATTTATTTAGAGATCAGATTTGATATCTTAA
This sequence comes from Chanodichthys erythropterus, assembly GCF_024489055.1. Taxonomy (NCBI): domain Eukaryota; kingdom Metazoa; phylum Chordata; class Actinopteri; order Cypriniformes; family Xenocyprididae; genus Chanodichthys; species Chanodichthys erythropterus. Next base: position 53,820,810 of record NC_090223.1, on the reverse strand, counting down.
AATGCACTGTCTGTCCAAAATTACAGACTTTCCTGCTGTTGGTGCATGTTAACCATCATCCTGTCATTGCTTCTTTTATGTTTCAAAAAGCAGACTTTATCATTCCAGGTCCTGATTAGGAGACGCAGAGAACATGAAGCTACAGTATGTGCCGTGCAGCTTATATTTATCAAGCAGTAAAAATGCTCAAAACTAAAAACAAGCATTTAAAAATTTTATGAAAACAGTCATTTATTACACTCCATTCATTCAACAGCAATGGTTGATTTTGTACGTCATTGCATCATTTCTACATCATTCCACATGCTTTACACTTTCAAATTTCTGTTTTAATCAAGTGTTTACATGTCCTATCGAACATATTAGAAAAGGTTTAAACCACCCCTTACATTCAGAATGAAATTTTAAAAAAATTGATTTGGCAAATTTATTCTGAATGACATTGTTGCATGTGACTTAAAGTTCACCCAAAAATGAAAATTCTGTCATCCTTTACTTATCCTTTACAAATGATACACAATCACATCACATAGGCTGCTTGGCAACCCTATATATATATATATATTTTTTTTTTTTATCTAAAACTATAGCAGCAACATTAGCTGTGTTTACATGGGTTCTAATAATCAGACTAGTAGCACAGATGGAACAAGAAGTCACATGTTAATTGGAATGAATTGGCCGGGTCCAATTGACATTTCATTCGGATTGAAAGAGCATGTTTAAAACTTTTTTTTAAATCTGTTCGATACTATCAAATACAATCCAAAATCTCCTTCCACTCATCATCTTATCCACAAGCTCCTTGTTTTGGCCGTTGAAATTAGCATTTTTACTGCTTAAATATAAACAGCATGGCACAAAGCTTAATGTATTCATTGTCTCCTAATTAGGACCCATAATAGATAAATGTTAAGTCTTGTTTTTAAAAAATCTGTGTAGTGCAGTCGTGCAATGTACCAACTGCTTTGATATGATTATTGGGTTAACTAACTTGTATGCAAAGGCTCACAAACTGTTAGAACTTTCACAGTGTACGCCTGCCAAGACTGTTGTTCATCTTCGAAACATAAGTGAAGATATTTTAATGAAATCGGAGAGCTTTCCATCCCTCAATTTACAGACCATGCAACTAACACTTTGACACTTCAAAAAGTTCATAAAGTGATTGTAAAAGTGATCCATATGAATGGAGAAGTTTATTCCAAATTTTTTGAAGAGACTTGTTCGCTTAATGCAATATACAGTTTGAGTTTAGACTTTTTTCACATATAAACATTAATTAGCAAACAATGGAAAATGGAAGCTCAACTTGTTTGTAAATGCACTAGTGTGTTGAATTTGTTTATTATATAAGGTGATCAAGTTTATTCAGAAAATTTGGACTAAACCTCTCTATTAGATTAGATTTACGATCTGTATGAAATTGTTTTATTTTAAACATCAAAGTGGCGGTTGTGTAGACTGTCAATAAAAGGAACAAAGCTCTCAGATTTCATTAAATTATCTTTATTTGTGTCTTGAAGATGAATGAAAGTCTTAACAGGTTTGGAACGACATGAACTCATGTCATGATAAAAACAATGTTATAACTTACAATATATACATGATAATATTTTAATGATTTCAAAATACTTTGAAGAATACAAAAAACATTTAGGTAATATTTAAATTATTTTTTTTGTGCTTTCGTGTACATGAAGATGTATTTTTTGAGGATGCTGCTATGATAGACCCTAGATTTAAGGGAAAGGTGAAAAATGAGTAAGTCTGACAGTGACACGATTATAAATGTAATTCGGTAATTTAACGGATCTTGCCCAAACTCACCTAGTCAGAGCCAGTTGCATTCAGTCAGTGTTTAAAATCTGTAAGGAAATAGCTAATAGTAAAATTGTTTAGAATATTAAAGTAAAACTACTTTAAAATATTATTATTTTACTATATTTTTCAACAAATGCAGCCTTGGTAAGTGGAAGAGACTGCTTTCAAAATGCAGCTTCTATCAATGTAATCTTCTCTTTCAGCTGCCAGAGGAGGAGGAGGATGATGGCAGTGGTGACCGAGACGAAGAGGAGGAGGAACATGTAAGTTAGACACACTTTCCTCATTCCTTTCTAACAAATAATAAACCTGACTACAACAACTACTACAATAACATTGTTTTTTAGCTTCCAGTTTGCAAAAATCCAAAGTGATCCTTGCCTCAGAAGAGCCTGAGAAAGACACACTTCCTCTTCTCTCACAGCTCTCCATCATCTTCCTCCTCAACACTGTTGGAAAGAGTGTTCTACACAGCTGAGGACACGGTAATGAGAGATCTCAAATTCTTCCTGAGAAAGTCCACATGTTTATTTTCTTGAACAAAAACTGTACATGTATTTTTGGGTGGGCCAAAGTATTATTTGAAGAAATGCTAAAAATCTCTATATTGCTCTTTATACATATCTTTTACTCTTTATGAGTGTCATCTTCTAGATTTTTTTTATCTTTTGGGAAGCTCAAGGACTGTAAAAGTTCTAGTAAAGCAGTATTAAAGCACATTACCTCAGTATATATTACTCATACAGGACACTTAGGAAATGGTTTAAAACATTTTTTTGCAAATAAAGTAATATTTATTCTTTTTCACATATCATTTTTGTGCTAAATTTTGGAGAGTAGTAATCATAAGAGTATAAATATAATTGATAAAATCATTATTTAACTATACCCATCTCTCTAATGATGAAACACTTTTTCAATAAAAAGAACAAAACATTAATCATTGGTTACATTTATTTATTGATTGTATTGTTTGGTCTATGAATGTGTTTGATTTATAAATTCATGTTCAATTCTCTGTACTCATAACTTAATAACACTTGGTTGCATGGTAATGTTAATGTATTGGCTTATTTTACAAAGTAACAATGCTGATGATTTCATGGATGCAGTTTGTTTCTAGCCATTTTCTATCATACAATTAGAATTTATAATATTTTATAGCAGAGAATTAAGTGTTCAGTTCTGCATAGATTCTGTGCATGGAACACAGAATGTTCGTTAACTTTGGATGGTATAAAGGCATGTTGTCCAATGTCCATTATCCCTTTATGTTGTACCTGTTTTGTCATTCCTGTTCATCAAATGTTTTTAAATAAATAACTGTTAACAATTATCTTATTGTCTGCAGTTGATTGCTATGTTTTAGAATATGGGTGATTCTTTTAATGATGGCTAATATTAAATCACAGTGATACAGTATTTAAATTGTACAGCGAGAAACTGAATTTACAGTGATTACCTGTTATCTACTGTTTATAGTACTGTATTGCATACAATACATAAAAAAGTAGTGCTTAACTGTTTTTTGTATGTAAATGCAATCGAAATCACAGTATTTTTTTCTTCTACAGTAAAACAATCAATACTGTAAATACAACTAAAATCACAGTGTTTAATTGTTTTTTATTTTACAGTGAATACACAAAATACTGTAAATGGAAGTACAGTACCCTTACTGTAAAATGTATTCACAGTAACTTACTGGCAACAATTAGCCAGTAAGTTACTGTAAATACAAGTAAAATCACAGTATTTAATTGTTTTTGATTTCACAGTGTATACATAAAATACTGTAAATGGAAGTACAGTACCCTTACTGTAAAACGTATTCACAGTAACTTACTGGCAACAATTAGCCAGTAAGTTACTGTAAATACAACTAAAATCACAGTATTTAATTGTTTTTGAATTCACAGTGTATACATAAAATACTGTAAATGGAAGTACAGTACCCTTACTGTAAAACGTATTCACAGTAACTTACTGGCTAATTGTTGCCAGTAAGTTACTGTAAATTTCACAGTAAATTTTTTACAGTGATAACCTTCCCCAGAACAATGTTACAGAAGGATGTGTACATGTGAACTTTGCACAGCTTTCTATGTTAGTATAGTTTAGTGTGCTTATCTAGTCGCTTTTATTATTGCTGATGTAAATTACTGCAGTATTTGGGGCAGTGAGGACTGAAAATACACAATTGATGGATTGGAGTAAAACAGTCTCACAGGATTTTACATGAGTGATCCCATCTGTAAACATAGCACTTTTCTTCACAAAAACACGGAAATGAGCATCCCTATGGAATACGGAGACATGACAGAGAGGAAGATGGTGATGGTGTTTCCATCTGCTCTCTCCTCACACACATTTGCTGTTCTCCAACTCTCACAAAACATGAATTGCAGCCTCACGTCTCCTTTCACAACACTGATGAATCCTGCAGCACCTAATCAAATACATCTCAAAGCCCTCTCTAATGTCTGGAATTCTTGTGTTGATAAATTCATTTAAGCCAGAAGTGCATCATCAGACATTGTGTCTCTTTCGCTCAGTTCAGCTCTCTTCTGACACACTCAGTCAGTTTGTAACACTGTGAATGTTGCTTTTTTTATAAAGAGCAGCTCATGACCTCCAGGGTGTTTGTGCTTCTGAGAGCTGCTTCATCTTTCTGGTTTAAAGCTTCTCTTCTGATCAGACAGATACACCATAGTGAGAAAAGTGTTCTTAATTGTAAAGAGTTAAGTATTGAATTAATTAAATGGTTAGTTCAGCCAAAAATGAAAATTCTATCATTAATTATATGTTGATCCAAACCTGTCGATCCAAACCTCTTCGTTCATCCTTGGGACGCAAATATAGAGATATCTGCCCTCCAATAGACTGCAACACAATTACCACTTTTAAGGCTCAGAAAGTTTGTAACGACATTGTTAAAATAGTCCATGTGACTACAGTGGTTTAAAAAATGTTATGAAGCAATGAAAATACTTTTTGTGCACAAAAAAAAACCTTTATTCAACATTTTCTTCTCTTCCATGTCAGTCTCCTACGCATTTGACGTATTAAACACAGTGCAGCATTTAAGGGGTTCCAAGTCAATATTTTTGTTTGTTTTTTGTGCACAAAAATTATTATTGTCACTTGTAACAATGTAATAGCTTGACTTACATAAAGACCATGCTGGACATTGAGAGGAATGAAGGACCATGGATGAGACGCTGGAGGGTTGAGCCATTGAAAAGACAACTGAGGGAGGACCCAGGATTGAGACAACTCAGGAAGGCAACAACTGAGGGAGGAGCTAGGGAGCATCTCAGAGAAGAGCACGGACAAAGGTCCATGGCAGAACCAATGGAAGGAGGAGCCAGGATGGAGTGGAGCTGGGAGTGATAGAGACCCAGGCATGGCAAAGACCTGGGGTGACACCGCAGGTGAGGAGGGTTGAGGTGGAGCTGCAGGCTACTGGGACCAAGGTGGAGATGGGGGCCAGGGTGGGGTCGTTGGGACTGAAGACAATGGCGGAATCTGAGGGAAGAAGTATCCTGGCAGAGCCAGAGGGACGAAGTGTAGCTGGAGACTCTGAAGTCTGAAGTAGACCCAGAGCAACAATTGACCAAGGTGAAGCCAGAGGGATGAGGGAGTCCAGCCATGGACCATGGAAGAGCACAGTGAGCATGGAGCTGATGAGTCTGAAGGTGGACTCTGGGGGTCGGAGGCCCAAGTGGAGCTAGGGAATCAACACACTAGAGCTGAAGACCTGAAAGCCAAAGGCAGATCTAAGCAGCTGGGCAGAACCACTGAAGGAGGATCCGAGGGGCTGAAAGAAGCCTAATGCCGACCAGTGATGACAAAAGAGACTTGAGGCTGGGCAGGATCAGCAGCACCGAAAGAGACTTGAGGTTGAGCCGGACCCGCAGTGACGAAGGAGAGTTGAGGCTGAGTAAGGCCAGAGGCGCCGAAGGTGACTTAAGGCTAGGCGGGACCGGCAATGATGAAGGAGATTAGAAGTTGGAGGAGACCAGCGAAGGAGACAGGGTTTGGAAGTGGGAGGGGATCTGGGAATCTAGGAGGTCACCAGGAGAGGAATAGGCTTACAAGGGAGGATGAATAGAACTCCATTTGCACACCCTCAGGGATGGGCATGGATACCGGATCATAAACATGGTCAGACATAGCAGACTTGAGCTCTGGGTCTATGGTGGGCTCTGATTTACTGTCTAATCACATACTGTAGTGAGTACAGGTTTGAGATTGGGACGGACAATGGCTTTGGCTCAAGCTAGTCAGACTCGGCTTGCTTAGGCTTCAGGTCTGCAGGGCTTTGGGTCTTTGGCAGGCATTGGCACTGGTTCTGGGTCCATGCATGAAGCATGAAGAGGTGTGGGGAAGGACTAGGAGTTCGGAGGTGGGTGGGGTTACTGTAACGAGGTTTGACGATGACAGGACTGGCAGCATTTGGAAAAGCCCACTCCAAAAACAGGACTTTAAGGTGTATTTGGTCCAGGACACCTGGATGCTGGGCTCGAGGAACTCCTCCACATATAGTCTTCCAGGGGAAGACCTTGTGCAAGGGAGAGGAGACCCAGATAGCAGCATAGTATAAGCCCAGATCTGGCCCACCCCTGACATGCGTGGAATGATGATCTGGCCCACATACTATGTGGAATGAACACAAATGTTTTTTTTTTATTTTTTTTTTTATTGAGAATTAACAAAGGGTTAGATGAGAGAACTGCTGCTGGGTCCATTTATCTAATCTTGGTCCAGTGATCTGTCACAGTACAGGCAAGGCATGAGGATCTCAATTGCAGCAGATTTACTTGTATTCTTTTTAAACAAAGAAAGCTAGTCAGAAAGCAAAAATCAATGCGTCAGTTTCACTAATGCAAAGACAATACTGGACAGTGAGTGGAACTAAACTGAGTGCTTAAATACACAGGAAAGAACAAACAGAATTAAAGATGCAAGCAGCGATGAAAGGGCCCCTGCAGCCATGCCACCGTCACCCAGTGGCTTTAGGAAAACATGGTGGGTAATATGCATTTAAGTATATAATTATTAGAGGACTACGTCAGTCATTTGTATTTTCCACACTTCCTGCTACCAGCTGGTGACACTATGACTTTAACCAAATTTAAGCATGTAGATTTCTTTAGGCCAGGGCACTTATCAAACATGTGAAGTTTGAGGCAGATTGGACATTGTATGCTAGAATTACAACAACTTACTGTTTCATGATGATAATAGCATGCTTTAGCACAAGTGTTGTCAGCATGTTTTAGAATGTTTGTAGCATGTTTAGCAATCATTTGCATATTTTAGTATGTTGCTAGTGCATCACAGTGTTTTAAACATTTCACTTCCTGTTGCCAGTGGGTGGCGCTATTACTATACCTGAATAATGTCATGTAGATGTATTCAGGGCAGGACTCTTATCAAACAGATCGAACATTGTATGCCTGAGTTACAACAGCTTCCTGTTTCATGGTGAAGCATCAAATTTGTAAGGCCACCGCAGACACGCGCTTCAGCGAAAACTCAAGGTCTTTACAATTTATTGTCGCAAAGGCCTTTAGATTAGACTGACCAAATATGATGTTGATCTGATTAAAGCTCTAGGAGGAGTTTGTTAAAGTACAACATCTGGAAATGGCAAAAACTGCAAAGTATCTTACTTACTCTTGGATTTTCTTTTTTGTAGGTATTGAGCCGTTACATGAGTGTACTGAATTTCATACTTGTAGGTTAAACATAGCTTGAAGGGTGCTTAATGTAAATTTTTTAGGTGGTGCTATCGAGCCATTTTGATACAACTCATTCTGAAACCCATATCAGAAATCATATATTCACAACTTCTGATGTGTGTGCAAAGTTTCATGAGTTTTCAAGCATGTTTAGGCCCTTAAAAATGTGATTCATTTCAGAGAAAAAGAATAATATACCGAACAACTACAATAGGGTCCTCACACCATCGGTGCTCTGGCCCTAGTAAGAAACAGGTGCACAAAGCAATCAGTAACCATGACAACAAACAAGGGAATAATCAGTAAACCTGGGAAACTGAAAAGAAGAGGGAAAATGGGGAACAAATGAAGCAAGGGAGGTGACTACTGTCTGTTTTGACTGTCGCTCTCTCTGACAAGCACAGAAGCAAACCCTGTTGTTATTAGTTCTGTCAGTTCATTGTTTCATTTATCTTCTTGAAAGAAGAATGCATTGTTGATCAGAAAATCTGACCTGGAAATGAGTAGAAACAGCTAGATGTCTGAAAAAAATATGTTTAATTGCAGAGCAGCTCTCCTCTGTTCTTCCTGTTATATATTCTGAGTGATTGTGAAAGGTCAGAGCTCCTCTGAGCTTCATGTAAGTGGGTTAATTATGGTAATAATGACTGAGTTCATGACGGTTCCCTCAAACATGCTCTTCTCTCCTTTCTTATTAATGGTCTTTCCACTAGCCTGTGTCACCATCATATTCTGTGCTTGTGAACTGCTTATTCTCACTGTAAATGAAAGACTCACACACTTATCCCAGTCAAGATGTTGTATCTACAATGGGACCTGTGTTCAGGACCATTGCTTGAACTGATGGAACCCAGGATGGGTTTTCATGGGGGGTGTTCCTACTGCACAAATATTCATGTTGATTAAAATGTCCAAAGAGTAACTTAAAGTATTTACATATTTACAAGGAAAGAGGCAGCATAATTGTGCAGGAATCACATTGGCAGGAAATATGTGTATCAAATATCCTTGTGAAAATGTAGTACACTTTTAGCATATTTTCAAAAAAGAATACTTGGAAATAATATCTCTTTTGCTGTCAGGTTGTTTTGTGAGCTGAAGTGTGTTGTGAATGGAGTGTAATGACTGCTCTTTGTGCACAGGTCTGCTGACGGTGTCTGGTGTGAGCATCTATATCAGTTACTCTCAGCAAGCTTTGGAAGAGCTGCAGCTCACGGTGGATGTGGAGTCACTGGCTCACGTCCACATGTCCTTCGGCTGGTCTCTGGTCATGGCCTGTCTGTCCTTCTGCCTGGAGCTGCTCACGGGGATCCTGCTCATGCTAGCGGCCCGTCTCGTCCAGCGGCAGTGCCACCACGAGCCTGCTGCTGTGATCTCCATGAGCCAGAGTTCACCACAGATGCTGAGACTGCAGTGATGATGATTTTGTCTCCATTCACAAGATTTTCATCCACAGTTTGATCAGGAAATGAGTTTGTGCTGCATGTCAAAGTTGAAAGGGAGAGTGCCGGGTGGCAAATGAGACAGCTGCATCAATTATTGAAGAAGAGGATCACTCGAGGACTGCAACATTTGTCTGCATCGCTCGACTGTTTCTGTGTGATCACGTTTTCCCCACGACCAGAAACACGTTTTTCTCTGCTCACCAATGTCATGTGTCAAGCGCTCATGGTATATAACATGATGAATCAAGCCATTGCAGCTTTTATCTCTAGACACATTTTTATAGTCAAACAACACAACAGCTGATATTTCATTGTGGTGTATCTGTCAGATAAGTAATGAACAATTTTTGGTAAAAGTATGTGTGTATATATAAAAGTTCAGGGTCAGAAAGATGACACGAAGAAAAATCTTTCCGACCCCAAACCTTTATAGGAGACCAGGAGGGGACATGTTCAGTTCACTTATGCCGAGTTCAGACTGCACGATGTTCAAAGTAGTCGGGTCACTGTTCTTTTCACACTGCATGACTATCTTGGCCACATTCAGTCGCTGCTGTGTTCATACTGCACGATGGATCAGCGACAGAAGGTTTCACACTGCATGACTTTACAATAGGAAGAATCGCCGACAACTCTGTCTGGCACGCAAACTACGTTTCACAACCAAACACTCGCGAGATGTGACAAGGAAACAACGTGAGATCACGTGTGCAAGACCGGAGTTATAATTATTTTTAAAAACGGTAGCCCGCAAGATGCTTGCAATACGAATTGCCTGTGCGCTGATTTGCAGCGAAAACAAGAAAAAGAAAAGAAGAATATGGAGGAGAAAATGGTTGTGTGTTGATGCAATGAGAGTTGGAGCTAAATACATAACTTTTCAATGTGCTGCTGTTGCGGATGGTCAAGCAAAGGTTTGTGCTTTGTTTCTGTTTGATATAATTGTAATGTTTATCTGAAATGAAGCCATGCTTGCTGATATTGTGGTCTATAACTCCTCCCCGAACTCTCCGCTGCTCTGTATCTTGCTCTCTCATTGGCTGTCGGTCATCGCCAGTGTAGTTTTCAGTCAGAACACTTTTCACACTGCAGGATTTTGAATCGCCGACAGGTCCAGATATTTAGCATGCCAAATATTTCATGGGTGTCGGCGACTCGTCGGCGATTCTCTCAGATCGCGTCTTTGCTCATTCACACTGCGTGATTGTCACTCGCGTGAACGAGCACCAATTTGCCTGTGATTTCGGGCATTTGTCGGCGATTTCTCAAAACCTGTCGGCGAGCCAAAATCGGGGCTAAAATCGTGCAGTCTGAACTCGGCTTTAGTTTTGCCATGGCTACGACATATCATGGGAATGTGATATGTCGCGGCTTCTATTCATAATGTATATTAAAGGCCTATTATTATATTAGGCCTATATCATATTGTGCTCAATGTTGCCTATAGACAGCATTCAAATGAAGTTTGACATGACTCTGTTGGCATTTACAGTTTTTACAAAACATAGGCTATATGGTAGCTGCTGAAAGTAGGACTATACAGATATAGATATAATACCGAATGTTAATTGGGTAAAGAGATAATGAGATAAAGTGGAAAATAAATTAAATATATACAAATATTAAACAAACAAAAATAAGATAGCGTACATACTATATCAGTGAATGGATTTAAAATACTTTGGGATGAGAGGAATTTTTTTATCTTTTTTGTAGCTTAAATATTCTTTTAACATATACACTTAAAAAAAAAAAAAAAAAAAAAAACAGTCAAATGACTGGCTGCAATGACTGCCATAGTAAAAAACGTAAAAATTAAAGTAAACTGTCCTAATTTAAGTAAAGTGCAAAAACTTTTACAGCAATTTTCATTCAACGTTTTACAGAAAAAATATTAATTATTAAAATTATTTTTTTACAGATATTACCTGAATTATTGTGATCAAACACCTTCGCTGTAAACTGCAAATCTCTTGCAGTTAGCAATAGCACACATGCATGACCTAAGGTCTATAGACATCATTGCATTGACGGTCACCGTGATTTTGCCAAGTAAGACATGTTCCTGGATCAACATCTTTGTTGATCCTGGAACAACATTCCAATCAACCAATTGGACCAATATTCACCTATCTTTCCCCTCTAATTTTAGGGATAAGTTATGGGTAGGATTAGGTTTATGGGTATAGGGTTAAGACTAAATTTTCAGACTGGAATGTTGTTCCAGGATCAACAAAAAATGTTGATCCAGGAACACGTCTTACTTGGCAAAATCACGGTGACCTTGCATTGACAAATACACAGTTACTGCAGCATAACACCAATGTTCATCTGGCTCATCCTGGACTGAAGCACAGGCTCTACACAAATTTGGGCACTGGTGAGGACAGTAAAGGACGCTGGCTCACTACACATTGGGACACTTATGACTCTATTTCCGGTGATGTGACAACGTCCTTACTATACAACATCACTACTGCTTTTTATGAACAACAGCAGAGCTGATATATTTCTGAAATTACATTTAATGTTATTTTAAGTACATTATGATAAATACTTTGCTTGTTACTTATATGTGCAACATTTCATCTGTAAATAAATTATAAATGTTAGCTAGATTATGTTGATTACCCATCTAGCTATGTATGTTTATGCTGAAATATAATAAAATAATGGTTTGTATTTTTAAAAAATGTCATTATGTGTAGTGAGTTGGCTAACATGATTTAAGTTTCACACATCAGAACTTACATTAAAAGAGCATAGTGAGCATCGATGCTCCCTGGTTTTCACGGTGCATTGTGGGATGTTTCAGTGCCCTGAAAGGATTTTGCAATTGAGACAGCCCTTAAAATGGCCAACTTTTGGATCAGTGCCTTGACTACTGAACTAGGGGGCTAGAGATGAGAGATGCACCCACTGTTCATGTTCATGTTTATTTAACCTAATTTGGCTTATTTTAATAGTTTAACACAATCAATAAGGCTTCTATTTCAATTGTAAATGAATATTTTATTATTAATTAAGAATTAACAGAGGTTTAGATGTTGATGTTTTATTGAAAACAATATTTTCTTTTGTTCAAAGTCACCTTTATGGTGATCAGTGTTCCATTTAGTTGGGCTCTTGACCCTTCACTTTGTAACATTCTTTTTTTTCTTTCTGCTAAAAATTTAGTGTTTATAAAGTTAGTTTATTATAGCAAAGAAAGCCAAGAAAAAATTTGGTCAAGTAATGTTGGGCGTTTATTGATGATGACATTGTCGTGTCTGATTCACTGATTTTAAAGTGTAAATCTCTGGTTATATGGATGTATTAATGTTAATATTAATCCTGTGACATTTCAGCATGCAATTCAGCAGTATTGTGACTGATGGATACAAACAATAAAATAAAAGTTGTTTTTTAAAAAAATGATAAGATGGAAATTAGCAATACATTAATTTTTTTATGTGTCTCTATATGGCCTTTATAGGGTTTAATTACAGTTTGTTTTATTATTGCTTAATAGAAAACTGTTCTGTTGTAAAACTGTTACAATTTATAGTAACCATAATTTAATTTACTGTCTACAGTAAGCCATGTTGAAGTGTCAAAATAAACATTACTTGTGGCCATAATTTTTACCCTACATATTGTATACCTCATTTCATTCTTTAACATAATATTATGTATGGAGTTCTTTTTAATGATCTGTACTGTCTGATCATTATTACACAATCTCTGGAATCCACAAAGATACTTTGCAAAGCATATACCAATTTTAAATTAGACTAGTTATAATTATGTTTCAATTGGTGGTAATTATATTTATTTCCCTACAGATTAAATTTGATTAAATGTCCAGGTTGCACCATGTGATCCCAATTTTAAAAAAACAATTTGTAAGTAATTAAGCAATGTGAGTGATCAATTTAGGAAACGTGCCATAGAAACAGAGTGAACCATTTTCTTGAGCACAAAAGAGTCAATTTTAATTCCAATTTAAGATTAGAAGTTAGTCCAGAGTGTATTATCCTGCATTATTTGCAGGGAAATATGTCTGTAATAATATTAAATTGCAACTGGGTGATTGTAAATCTCTGATTGCTGCTTTGGAGGCCAAAATAGCTGCATTCAAGACAGCATTTAAAGTAAAACCCATGCTCTTAAGTGAAAATAAAGGCTGATAAATGGTCTGGTGATAAATGGAGCGAGAAGTGTGCCTGAGCGCACTTAAAGTTTCTCTCCATCACCTACACTAGAAAATGTATTCTATGAGCAAACAGGCCCAAAGTATTGCATTTATTTTCTTTTTCTTTTGTTTTTTTTTTAAAGAAAGACTTATAAACATGGTTGCTTGGGTTACTTACTAGCCCAAGTCAAAAGAGCCCAAAAGATAAGTATAAATGCATTTGCAGGTGGTCCGAGATGGATTTGACCACATTTAATTATATTCAGGTACACAAGAAATATGCCACAAATAATATGAATCAGTTTGACAGCATTTTGCTGTGGGTTCTTACTTTGTGCATTTTCTTCTGCTCTCACACTGTTAAAAATACAATAGATGTTTATTGTGAACAGCTCACCTGGTTTAATGAAGGTTTGGAAACGTTCTTTTATTTCTCCATCCAAAGGGGAAGAGGGTTAACAAGGTTCGGGAGGAACATGTGCAGATAATTAACCTAACTAGCTCAGGTGGAGAGCATTCAGTTAATCAATGCAATCAGGACAAGAGGTATAAATACAGCAGACTTACCTCCGTTCTTCTGACAGTTCATCAGCATCCCTCCTCCACCCCTTCTCCTCACTTCAGGTCTATCTACTTCTATCTCAACCAACGAAGGGGGGGGGGGTACTCTGGGTTCGGGCCAAAATTTCCGAGCTCGGAGCCCTCCCCCCCGGACAGCTCGCCAAATATGCATAACCCTTACCGTACTTAATTATATGTAAATGTGAACTCGTGAAACACATAAAAATAACTCAGAAAGTCAATGAACCAGCTACATACCCCTTGAAAACCTTCCCAATTACGCCCGGTCCCAGATGAAAGATGACCAGTCGTGGCGATATCACGGTCTTGCGACCAAAGATAGCCTGCGATAATTTTCTGACAGAGTCATAAATTTAGCATGACCATCTCAGTGTGTTTGCTAACTAGCCAATAAAAATTCAACATGAAATGGCATATTGATCAACGTCACATGGCGCTAAAACTTAAAACTACTTACCTCAAGCTTCATTTGGCATGCCAAGTTGGCTTCTTTTCCCTAGCCTTGACGACATCCATATACTACTCTTTTGCTTCCTTCTTTTTTTCAGTGCACATAAAAACCACAATGTGCCAAAGTGCAATTCATCTTGTTCTATTTGTTTACCACTAGCGCATAGTGATGACATTATATTCTTCTATATTAACTTGCGTCATAGCCTACAATTCAATCGGTGTCATCATTGCACAGTCTACATACCCAAGTTTAATAGATAGCCGTACCCAAGTTTATAGGATCGTCATAAGTGGCAGAACATGACGGCTCTGACTACCCAACTCTCTGCTTATGATAAAATAATAAACTCTGAAAATGATGTTTTAACTGAAACCCATACTCGAATATGGTGTTAGAACCCAAAGGTAGAACAATACACAGAAGAATACAGATGAGTAACAACAACATGTTTGTAGAGTGAATTGATAACTGAGTAACACCAGGAATTGGAGAGACTTTGATGTGCCAAAACATATGAATAGCATACTGGTGACATGAGGAGAGGAGAAACAAAGAATGGAGGTCAATGGTAAGCATTGATGGAGATAATCAATGAGCAGGTAAGAGTGTATCTTTTCCCTGGGAGACCAGACACGGACTGAATAGTGTGTGTGTCCTTTGTGAAGGAGCTGATTGATGTGGTGATTAAGGACAGGTGCTGGTGATTAGAGGTGATTAGGAGTGTGAGGGCTGAGTGCATGTGGCAGGAGAGCCTGGTGTGTCCATGATTGCTGATTTGTACAATGACTTGAAATATACCTTCATCCTTAAAGGTGCAGTATGTAATATTGACAGCTAGCAGTTGAAATGGGTACTGCAGTCCAAATTCAAAATATTGGAGAGAGTTGTTTCTCCTCAGACTTGGCGCTCATGCGGGTTGCCAGATTAAGGACACACAACAGGAGCAACAAGGCGACAAGACTTACACACTGTAAGTTGATGAGTTGATTTATTTGTGTTTTCATATATTCCCATCCTTTTTAGCTTAGACTTTTTAGGTCGTGTAGAATCTGCAATCTCTGACCTAGTTTGTTTGTTGGTTTCCATGGCTGCAACTCTGTGTTTTCTGCCAACTGGCAACTGGGGTGTCAAAATACTATTGGGCAAATTGGAAGTGAGCAGGATCACACAGACCAAAACAAAAAGAGACATTCTGACACTGAACCCACATTTCAAAGTAGAATAACTGGTAGAATTGTTTTTCAGTGCAACAAATATATAAACTTAGCATGTTTCTTAAGTAACTGCAAACATATTATGGTGTTTTATGCTTTTGTACAGTCAAATAATTGCATAATTAATTAATTTAACCTGAATTTCTCTACACTCTTGAAAACAAAGGTTCATTCATTATTGGCATTGGTGGTCTAAAGAAGAACCTTTGATATTCATGGAACCTTTCCATTGCACAAAATATTCTTTATTGTTAAAAAGATTCTTTATATTGTTCTTTACCCTAAGAAAAAAAAAAAAAAAGGAACTTTTTAAGAACTCTTTACTGAAAGGTTCTTTGGGGAAACAAAAATGGTTATTCTATGGAACCATTCTGTCAGTGTAAAACATTTTACATTAATGGTGCCCTAGAATTAAAAATTGAATTTATCTTGGCATAGTTAAATAACAAGAGTTCAATACATGGAAATGACATACAGTGAGTCTCAAACACCGTTGTTTCCTCCTTCTTATATAAATCTCATTTGTTTAAAAGACCTCAGATGAACAGGCGAATCTCAACATAACACTGACTGTTATGTAACAGTCTGGATCATTAATATATATACGCCCCCAATATTTGCATATGCCAGCTCATGTTCAAGCATTAGAAAAGAACATCTGGATCTGCACAGCAGAATAATCAGACTAGGTAAGCAAGCAAGGACAACAGCGAAAAATGGCAGATGGAGCAATAATAACTGACATGATCCATGATTACCTGATATTTTTAGTGATATTTGTAAATTGTCTTTCTAAATGTTTCGTTAGCATGTTGCTAATGTACTGTTAAAGGTTAAAGTTACCATTGTTTCTTACTGTATTCACAGAGACAAGAGCCATCGCTATTTTCATTTTTAAACACTTGCAGTCTGTATAATTCATAAACACAACTTCATTCTTTATAAATCTCTCCAACAGTGTGTAATGTTAGCTTTAGCCCGTTAGCCACACATAGGCTACTATCAAACTCATTCAGAATAAAATGTAAACATCCAAATAAATACCATACTTACACGATTAGACATGTTGCATGATGAACACTGTAAAGATCCATTTTGAGGGTTATATTAACTGTGTGAACTTTGTTTATGCAATGTTAAAGGCAAGCACGAGCTCCGTGAGCGGGGAGCATGAGCATTTAAAGGGGCCGCAGCCTAAATCGGCTCATATTTAATGATGCCCCAAAATAGGCAGTTAAAAAAATTAATTAAAAAAAATCTATGGGGTATTTTGAGCTGAAACTCCACAGACACATTCAGGGGACACCTTAGACTTATATTACATCTTTTAAAAATACGTTCTACAGCACCTTTAACTATAACATGTTTGTAACTCAAGGCCCTGA
The DNA here is from genome assembly GCF_024489055.1 of Chanodichthys erythropterus. Classification (NCBI taxonomy): domain Eukaryota; kingdom Metazoa; phylum Chordata; class Actinopteri; order Cypriniformes; family Xenocyprididae; genus Chanodichthys; species Chanodichthys erythropterus. The sequence continues at coordinate 53,803,985 of NC_090223.1, read as the reverse complement.
TATACTTCAAACAAAGTTATTTTTTGTTCTTTGTTTAGGGGTAAAATGAAGTTCAAAATACGTGAGCAGCGATATACTGTTATCGAACATCTGATGCCGCCCACACTGTGGAGGGCGACAGTTACATGAATATGTAAATATGTGCTGCGCAATTTCCTCACAGTAACAAAATAACACAACAAAAACAGCATCTGATCATAATAACATGGGTGTGTTAGCATGAGCTCTGCAAATTAGCACTCCAGTAAAGTCACATTTATTTACATGGCATATTATTCAATAGATAGATAGATAGATAGATAGATAGATAGATAGATAGATAGATAGATAGATAGATAGATAGATAGATGGATGAGTGATTGAAACTTTATTAATCCCCAAGGGGAAATTAAATTGTAATGGCAGCTCAATACAGCCATCCTAGACAGATGAGTTATATACACTAATAGTACTAGGCAGGAACGATTTCCTATATCGTTCCTTCAAGCAATGAGGCTGAATAAGCCTGTTGCTAAAACTACTAAAACCTGAGTTTATGGAGAGGATGAACATCATTGTCCATAATCGTCAGCAACTTTGCCAGCTTTCTGTCCTTAACCACAGCAGCTTTAAGTATCAAACATGAAAAACAGTGTCAGTACCTCATTTCATCAGAAGCACAAGTTCATTTTGTACTATATAAAGCGGCTATCCAGTGTGTTCATGTTTTCACCCACGGAGATCTTACCTTGACAAACACAACAGATGAAATGAGTCAGATAACAGTTCCACGTGAAAGAATTCAGGCGGAGCCTCAGCTCCTATTATGATATTGTCATGGACCAATGGTAGTACAAAGGTGTTTTGCAGCTGGAGCGAACTTTTCCTGAGAGTTCACTTTGGCAAGCCATTTCAAACTCCGAAAACAAATTTCGTTTTGGCCTTGTTTTGTTTGAAATGACATCACATCAGTTCATTCTTTGATTTCGTTTGAAGTATAAGTGGGATTTGTAATTTCACATGCTTAAAGGGTTAGTTCACCCAAAAATGAAAATTCTGTCATTTATTACTCACCCTCATGCCGTTCCACACCTGTAAGACCTTTGTTCATCTTCAGAACACAAATTAAGGTATTTTAGTTGAAGTCCGATGGCTCTGTGAGGCCTCCATAGCCAGCAATTACATTTCCTCTCTCAAGATCTATAAAGGTACTAAAAACATATTTAAATCACTTCATGTGAGTACAGTGGTTCAGTATTAATATTAGAAAGCGCCGAGAATATTTTTGGAACGCCAAAAAAAATAAAAACAAACAAAATACGACTTATTTAGTGATGGCCGATTTCAAAACACTGCTTCAGGAAGATTCGGAGCACAAACGAATCAGTGTATCGAATCATGATTCAGATCGCGTGTCAAACTGCCAACGGCTGAAATCATGTGACTTTGGCGCTCCGAACAGCTGATTCGATACACTGATTCATTGTGCTCCGAATCTTCCTTAAGCAGTGTTTTGAAATCGGCCATCACTAAATAAGTGGTTATTTAGTGTTTTTGGCACACCAAAAATATTCTCGTCGCTTTATAATATTAATATTGAATCACTGTACTCACATGAACTGATTTAAATATGTTTTTAGTACCTTTATGGATCTTGAGAGAGGAAATGTTATTGCTCCCTATGAAGGCCTCACTCAGTCATCGGATTTCATCAAAAATATCTTAATTTGTGTTCCGAAGATGAACGAAGGTCTTACGGGTGTGGAGGGTGAGTAATAAATGAGAGAAAGTTTAAAGTTTAGTGTGACTTGTCTTGCAATTATGATTTGTGTGAGTAATTATGCTAAATAATGTTTATTCATGTGTGTTAATTTAATTGTCCATGATAAATTATTGTCAGTTCTTCCTATATGAGTACATGATGTGAATGGTCTTTATTAATAGATTTATGTGTAGAAATTTTCACTTTAGGTTTAAGAGCTGCAATGTGTGTGAATATGGCTATATTGTTAATGAGTGATCATGTTTTAGTAATTGATTAAATGGTTTGAAGCGTTTTTTGTTTTTTTTTTCCCATTAAATGAGTTTCAGCCTGTGATTGAGAAAAAAAAAAAAAAAGCTAGTGTGCAAATTTCCTTTTGGTCACCATGGTGAAAAGCTTTGTGACTATCATATTTTCATGATTAGTGTGTAAGCTAGCTTTGTCATGTCTCTGGAGAAACAGAATAGCTCCAGGTGAAATACGGTAATGTCATGTTTTCACCGAATTCTTGCTGGTTGAGAGCGAATGACTGAGGAGGTTGATAGGACCTCTGCTATAGATTAAACCTGGACTGAACGCATTAAATTTTTATGGTACATAATATTTCTTCTCTCACTTGCTGCATAATCAAGCAGAGCTCGGGGTAAACACATTGCTCTTTTCCCTGTTGGCTTTGACAGATCGGTGCAATTTCGTTTTTTCCCCCTCACACATCTGAGAACTCTGAAAGCTTTTTCTTACATCCAGAACTCAGGTGGGTGGATTTTTCCTTTCAAGCCACAAAATACATAACCGTCCATTGATTGATTCTCACATTTATTTCATAATTCACACATATCATGATTTTCAGAATCAAAGTCACCTATCTTTCCTGCTGTGTTATTATTGACATGCTCCATACAGATGCTTGGACTGACTGTGTTTTCCACTCCAGTTTTACACAACTGAATGTTCCTAATGCCTGGTAGAATGCGTAGGTTGTTGTATGTTTACTTCTTCAACCTTGAATGCCTTTCATTATATTTCTCATTTGAACCTCACAACGTATCAATTCATCAATTGCAACATCTATTTTTTCCTGCAGAATGTGACACCTCCTAAATGGATCCTATAGTTTGAAATCCAGTCATCAAAAAGTAATATGAAGGTATAAAGAGATATGTGGAGGAGGTGTGAAGATTAGTTCTACACGTTCATGTCACATCATTCCTGAGATCCTCACAGCACTTCACACAAAACCAATCTAATAGAGCTTGTAATAACAGTGGCAGACCTCAATTTGAAGATGAAGTCAAGTGGGGATTAAATATTACTATCATTGTTTTATTCAGTCGTTTTCTCATCTTGGTCCACTTGTGTTCTCCTACCATTGGATGAACATGCTCAAAATCTCCTTCATCTCATTAAAACGTGAGTCAAACATTAATGTGACTTCTTTTGAATCATTAATGCTCAGGCATTAATGGTCTTTTTCTAAACCCTTTACGTGACCTCTCAATTAAAGTTTTTATGTTTGAAGACTGTGGATTACAGGATTGTGACTGGAGAGCCGGAGGTGGATTTGAGGAGTGTGCTTTAAGAAACTCCTACGCTTTGAATAGAACAGACATTTGGTGCCAGATCTCTTTCCCTCACTTAAAGCACTTAAAGTTTCTTGAAGCACTAAGTAGAATGCTAGTTAGGCATAAATTGAATTCTACGGCACATTCTCTAAAATCATCGTGGTAGTACAGAAAACTTCCAGAAATCACTGAGAGCTTTGAAACACCGAGAAAAACAGTTTTACATACATAAACTGAACAAATTTATTGAATTTTGATTATTGCAAAGCTAGTTTGCTATGTGCAAGAATAAAAATGTTTTTGGGTAATGGTACACTATGTAACATTTGGCCCTCCGATGGATAAAAAACAAAACTGCATGCATTTTACAGAAGAACATTGTTTTGGTTGTGCTTGACTGTGCAGATGAATGTGATTATCCTGCTGCTCATAAATCATTCACTGCTAGGCGTAGTAGATATAACCAGTTTAGATGGAAAGGATCTCAAGCCGACGAGCTGAAGACGTAGACATGGTACTTCCTTGAATATAAATTCCAGCACATCGCTACAACGACCATAATGAAATGACCCTTCACAACAGATAATGCTTTACAATGAACTCTGTTAGAGAGCTACATTTAGAAATGTATATGTTGTTGATTCGTGTTTTATTATGAGCTCTGTCGTCATCTCTTTTTGCCAGCAGACTCTCCTCTGTTCAGCATTTCTTGGAAAGGTTTGATTCCTTCATGACAACTATGCCACTACTACATGTGTCAAAGTAGCATCCTGACAGGACAGACTTTTACTAGGCTTACCATAGTGAATCAGGCTAAGACAAAAACACGTTTTTGAAAGGACATACAAGTGCACATTTAAATTGATACACTGTAAAAGTGGTAACATGCAATTATTACTTTATACAGCTATTTCTACCTGATTTAAAAACTAGATTTTGTTGTTGTTGCTGTTTGTATTTGTATTTTAATATGTATTTAGGTTTATTCAAGGCAATTTTATTTGTATAGCACATTTCATACACATTCAGGGATATTAAAATTCATATTCAGGGATATTAAAATAATATTTTTGACTTTAATAAATCTATTTGCTTTAGATTTTATCATTTTAGGTTATCATGTTGTTTCAGTTCACTTTCTGTGCATATCATATGACAGAAATTTACCTTTGAATATGACATTCCATTAGGATTCACAAATTCTGTTTGATAAGCTATTTTTAAGCTATTTTGAGAAAGAGGCCTTACTTCACTGTGAAATAAACAATGTAAGTTTGGATGATCAGAAGAGAGATTTGCATTTATGTTATTAGGAAAGCTTTCTGGTGTTGGTGCCGATAGCCTAGTGGTTAGTGCACTGACATATGGCGCAGATGCCTTCTCAGCAATCCGAGTTCAATTCCCATCCTTTGTGGATCCTGCCCCCCTCTCTTCACCCAATGTTTTCCGGACTGTTCTCTACTGTCCTCTCCAAATAAAGACACAGAAAGCCCATAAATATAACTTAAAAAAAGGAAGCTTTCTGACAATGAAATTCTTCAGGGATAGAGACAATGACAGCATACCAATTAATCTCTACTATTGTCAGCTACAGTACATAAATACACAAGAATGGTGTTTCTCAATTAGCAGGTTGTGACCCAAAAATGGGTTGCAGGTCTCTTCTGATAGGTTCGAATTGCAGATAAAAACAATGCTAAATACAAATAATATAACCAAATTAATTACGTACCATAATTGTGCATATATTTGGGAGAGTAAAATAAATACTTCGCTTTTATTTTGCTGTTGATGTGAAGGGTTGGGCATTCAATCAAAGTCTACGATAAAAGGGTATAAAAGCTGTCACTAAGTGGTACCAACTTTGTACCTAAAGAGTGCATATTAGTTCCTCAAAGGTACATATTAGTACCAAAAGTGCATCTAAATGGTACATATTTTTTTACTTCATTTTTTTTTTTTTTTTTTTGCTTTTTAAATGGTACTAATGGTTCTTTCTCAGTGACAGCTTTTTGCAGTTTTGGTTGCACTTTATTTTACAGTATGTGCACTTAAATACAGTTTACTTACCTAAGAAAGTACTGGGTAATATAAGGTAAGTACATGGTTTAAGGTTAGGTTTAGGGGTAGGTTCAGTGTTAGTACCTAGTTATTACCCAGTTATGTCAAATGTCACCTGTAACTTTGCAATATGGTAAATACTAATGCAATTTTGGGCTTAGTGTTAATAAATATGTGTTTAAAGACATTTTGTGTACAGTTTTGACACTGTCTTGAGTTTCCACTTGATGTCCAATGTAAAATCTGGGTCCTGAAGTAAAATCATTGAGAATCACTGCACAGGAATAACGTAACCGTTACGTACATAAATCCAGTCAAATATAGAGATGAACAGATTCAGAGCAGCTAAATGTCAAATCTCAATACACATAAGTTGCTAATTCAAATTCTGCTCTCATCTGGAGTTCATAATTTAGCTAAATTACCCATCGAGAGGGAAAAATCCAGATGGCATCACTTAATGTTGACAGACGATGTCAGCATGCTAAAAGCAAAAACTGCAACATGAAACTTTTCTTTCTTAATGAACATTGATGGTCTTATTGATGTTGCATCACTGCACATAATCCCAAAGGTAATATAACTGTCTTACTAAATATAAATTGTAACTTGATGACATGATGACATTACTAATCCCTCTTATTTTTTAATGCTTTCCTCCAAATCAGTAACACAGATGGATGGAATAAATCCCCAGCCTACATTTTTTTCCCTAGTTAAATATGCTGTTTCACTTGACTCTATGCTGTGATAATTGTGTCATGTTTACTTCAACCAAATTTCCCCCCAAAAGCTTGTGCTGCCGGAGAACAAAATACCCTGAAAAACTTTTCCTTTTTGAATGTCTGTGTTGTCTGGTAGTGTGTAATAAAATTCTGAGTAATAGAGTGAAGTAGTGCATTGACAAGTAGTGAAATTGGTTTTCTCAGAAGAACCATATAATTTAACCTGTAGAGAGTCTCCTGGTGCAATGGACATGTCCAGGCTTGATATATAGATTTGAAATTGAAATAAAATTGGCACTGATCTCTGATTTGTTTCTTCAGTAGAACACAAATGATGATTTTTAACTCCAACCATTGCAGTCTGTCAGTCGTATAATGCTTGTCAATGGTAACACAATCTATGAGAGTAAAAAAACATGCACAGACAAATCCAAATTAAACCCTGCGGCTCGTGACGACACATTGATGTTCTAAGATATGAAATGATCAGTTTGTGCGAGAAACCGAACAGTATTTATATCATTTTTACCTCTAAAACACCACTATGTCCAATTGCCTTGAGCGCGCACACGGCATCTGGTGCGTGAGGTGTGTACGTGCTCCGGCGTAGTTTACGCAAACGGCAGAAGTGATCTCTTGTGCGTATATGTCACTCAATGTTTACAAGTGCACAAACATTGTAGGTACGACGGCTAATCAAAATGGTACTTGCGCTTATCAATTGTTCAATTGTTCAAACTGACTTAAAACTAAAAGATTACGTTCTCTCGTGTAAACTCATTCGGGAGTGGTGACTTTCCATGTATTCCCAACTTCTGAGCCTGCTAGCTTGAAGTTATGGTTGATTATTGCTCTGGATATCAACACACCCATTAACGTACTAAAGTTGTTGAGGGTCTACAGCGATTATTTTTCCCCTGATGATTTTACATAGAGGATCACGTACGACCATATCCAACTGAGGTATGTGAACAAGATCTTTGTATGTGTCCTTTTTATTTGTAAAGCTGCCCTTACAAAAAGTAACAGAATAAAATGCAGTTTTGATGTAATAAAACCATGTTTTTTAGTGGTTTGCTTCCATTTTTATAACAACTGTTGTACTACAGGCACCATGTTTAAACTACGCCAGAGAGTAGTCAGTAGAACAATATTGAACATAAATGAAACCAGTAGTAAAAAGAAACTTGATAAAATGGTGACTCGTGATCTTCCTAAAAAATGTGATATGATATTTTTGCCATATCACCCACCGAGTAGTAAAGACAACTCTACAACTCAATGAGTCCACAAACTCTCATACCCCTTTTCCACCAGAAAGGTTTGCATTCTGGAGCCAGAGCCTGTTCTAGGCTTGGCAAACTGGAGCCTATCGCGAACCGACCACATGTTTCCACAGACTTGTAGAACGAATGAAATTACACTGCTACATGTTCTTTACCCGACCAGTCTAAAATCAAAACGTGTGCATCCCAGTGTTTATGCAGGCAGTGCAGCACTTCTTACACTAGTGTGTTTTTGTTTTAACATGACATTTTAAAACTGTCTTTGTCCTTCTTTGTCCACACTACAAAATTAAAAACGCATGTCACATGACCATTCATGCACACTGGATATGCAAGTACCAGAGTAAACAGTTGCCTTTTGTGCATTTAGGTAGCTGCAGTGTTATACAATGCAGAGTTTAACTGCACAATGGCTGCAAAAATGTAACAAAGTAAGCAAAGCTTGCAGTTCCGTCTCGATATTACTGTTTACATAGTAGTCAAGGAGGGTATGATACAGAACCATTGAGAGACGCTTGCTTTTGGCAAACTCAGCTCTGGTCTGTTATTGTCGTGTTCCAGTAGTAATGTGGACAGCCACACCTTCATTTTCAAAAGTCTCAGGTTTGGTCCATTTACACTGAAATGCAACCCTGGAGTTTTCAAACTAAAACAGAGACTGCAACATTTTTGAAAGTCTCCGTTTTCGAGTATTCGAGTAGTGTAGATGCCAGATGTAACCATAGCAAAAGTTATGCTTTTTTTAAAATGAAAATGCACTAGTGTAAACAGGGCCCCACAGCACCATCTCTGTCCTTTTTGGAGGTATATTAAAACAGAAACCGCTGATTCACTGACTCTCTAGCATGATGGGTCTCTCTAGTGCGCACAGTTTTATATATTAGATATAAAGAGTAATGTAGTTAATTTCTCTGCTCCCCGGCTCTGTTCGAGAATAATTTTCAGGGCCGGAGTTGAACCGATCTCTCTGGCCTTGATCCCCCAGTGGAAAAACATAGAACAGAATAGACACAAGCCAGGAACCTGCACTGGAACAGTACTGGTGGAAAAGCAGAATCAGTGAAAATATTTGTGTTTTATTTCCATCTATTCTCTTAAGCTTCAACAAAGTTCATAATAAGCATTTATTTTTAGTTCTACATCATCCTTTTGAGACGGCACTGAACAGGTGACAGAGCATACATCTCTTTCAGAGTCGAGTAACAGATAAACAGAGATGCTGGACCGACACGTCAAAGAGCGTGATTTAGTATTGTGGTTGATGAGTCCTCTGAGATCTCAGAGCAAACACACTGAAGTCATCAGCAGTTTCATTCTGGCTTTCTACATGCTGACTGTACTGTTTATTGCATTAGGAAGCAGCATGTGCAATGCAAGATGGCTGGTATAATTGCCCTCAGTGCTGCCCAATCTTAAGTGTGTTTTTGTTCAGAGATGACTAGATAATCTGAATGATCCTTTTATTATTACATTGTTTTTCCTGTAAATAAACAGGTGACACTTTACAATAAGGTTTCAACATGAACTTAACATGAACTAAGAATAAACAATATTTCTACAGCATTTATTAATCTTAGTTCAATCATGACAACTCTCGAAATATTTTGGTAATGGATATGACAATGTTAATGTATTTGGTCTTGGTGGAATATTGGTCCTGCTGTAGATTATTGCGGCTGCTGCTGCTGCAGAGCAAGTACAGAAACTTGCTACTGCCAATACATACGCCGATACGCTGCTGTGAGTAAGACACAGTACAAATCAATAATCAATAACCCATAGCAGATCTAAACAGGTGGAGCTGGGGATGGGGGAGGGCTTTAGATGATCTCTGAAGTGCTGCAAACTTCTATAGTGAATGTAACCAGCCATTTAAATGTGTGAGCAACAAGCTCATTGGCTGCAGATGTGACATGAACCAATCAGCTTGTGCTGTAATTATCATGAGCTTGAGTTAAGACCCATCAGCCTGCGCTATCTAGAGTTTCATGACTGAACTATGTATTTAATGTTAATTGCAGCATTGATTAAAATCATAAGTTGTATTTGTTAACATTCACTGTGAACTAACATGAACAAACATGAACAGCTGTAACATCAACAAAGATTAATGAATACTGTAACAACTGTATTGTTCATTGTTAGTTTGTGTTAGTTAATACATTAACTAATGTTAACAAATGAAACCTTTTTATAAAGTGTTGCCAAAAAAAAAAAAAAACAGAATAATAATTGTGATTTTTAAAAATATTTTATGTACTTGTTCCTGTTTTGTGAGAAGCAATTTACTACAATATTTTGATATACAGTAGATAATTTTTAAATTATATGGAATTGTATTTGTTAAACTCCTTATGTTGGTAACAGTAGAAAAAATTATGGATTTATTTGAGTATCCTAGGTAAAATGAACTCTTTGTGTCAGGGTTAACCTGTTTGACTCAATTGGCAAGAATAATGTAGCCACTAGAGGTCTCTCTAAAATCATGCAAATGCTCATCAGATGATTCAGTCTTTGGTAAGACATAGCCAAACTTTAAAACAATATTCACATGCTATTATGTACATTACATATATCTATTAACCGATTTGTGCAAAAGCTACTGTAGTTAACTATGGAAGGTGAGAGGAATATTGCAGAAATCCATGTATGCTCCATTCACAGCAATGCTGTCCTGGCATACTGAACACATCTGCAGGTTTTCGTCTCTGAGGTCATTTTTCAACATTTGCAGAGGGAGCCCAAGCTGGGCAGTCCTGTTGTTATTTGGGAAGATGTCAGTTTCCGCCACACTATTGCAGTACACGACAAAATCAGTTTCGTCCAATGCAGACAAGTTTGTTTTGCCTGACCCATCTTATAAGCAAACTAAATATGATGATTGGGGGATGAACACACAATCCAGTAAAAACACGATAACATTAGAATCAAATGGTTGTGAGGATTTTGTGTTGATTTGTTCAGTGTCAGCGCTTTTCTACAAGTTTTGTTGTTTAAATGATTGAAAAAAAAGCTGAAAGTATTGAGCTTTTCACCATTTTTCACCATTAATCACCATTGCAGATATTTAACTATATACATATAATATGTTTCATTATGAATCGCTGGCATTTACTATCCAAACTTCACCTCCTCATTCCTTTAGAATGATTATTCCTCCTCATTCCTTTTTGGAACATTCAGCTTACCTCATTCCTGATGCATCTCAAGCCTGGACACAGAGTTGTTTGCTTTGTTGAAAGTTTAACCCTGACCAATTGTGCCAAGAATGAGCTCATTGTTACCGATCCTGCTAGCTCTTGACAAAGAAAGGATGGATGAGAATGAAGGAAATGGCTTGATATGGCTTTTACATGGTACCATCTGCAGCCAGTCAGTACACCTCCATGCGGAAGCTTAATATCATAATGCTTGGACTCATATGTATGAGAGCATTAGCACAGCTCATATTAATACACCACAATGATGATTGAGAGCGAGAGTTTATCATTTTTTTTAGTTAAACTTAAAATATTTATTTTCCCTGTCTGCTGTCTTTGAGATTACAGATCATGATACTTGCTACTGAAGAGTTTGGGACAGTGCATGATCTTTGGGTTTCCCGCAGTCAGGTTCTGGACCCTGGCTTGGTTCCATCTGGACGGCGGCACAATAGATCTCCCACTAAAGCGCTTCATTAAGAGTTGCAGATGATGCGGTTATTTTAACCATGATGAGAGTTTTGATTATTAGATTATGTTCGTTGTTTGTTTTTAGTAGTTTATTACTTTGAGTAAAATATAAAAATGGTCCATACTTTTCTTAAAGGTCCACTGAAGTGTCATGGAACGAATAGCATTATTCAATGTGCTGACTTCATTTCAACTGAAACAGGAAGACTGGATGAACAGCCCCGCCCCTTTTTCAAAATAGCCAATAGTGTTTTGTTTATATTACAGCTTGACTAGAGCCATTGAGCTTGGTAAAGCCTCAGTTTCCTTGCAATCTCTAACGGTTTCTCCTCCTAATCTCCTTCATATCACTTTAAAATACAGCCTTCTCTGCAGAATTCAGATGGGTCTGATACATTTTGTGGTCTGAGCTGACTTGCACATATGATTGCATATGATTTATGTGCTCTTGTGGACCGGAGACTGTGTGCGCACTGCAGCGGTTTGCATTACACTAATGTGAAACCAAACTTGCCTCAATGGAAAGCATATTTACACTTTTTTTAATCATTCCCTTTCCCCTATATAGTGCATAATGCATGTATAGTGCATGTGTCATTCACCAATTTCAGCCACGCAGCTTCACCGTCTATTTATAATGTAGGGAGCAGGACGTTTTAGAGAGCATTTGATTGTACAAAGGATATGATGAGAATCTGAAGTGCAGAGTGATGTCATCAAAATCGTTGATCCTTATTTGCAGAATTGAGTGACTGTAAGTTTTGAATGCTTATATTTCCTAAATACGAATTTTGTCATTGTTTTGTATCACACTTGCTTATAGATATTAAAAGCTAAAAACCATTTCAGTGTTTTCTCAGTCCTCAGGTCAGAAGGCCTTCTATGTGCCTATATAATATTTATAAATCATCTGGTGAATAAATAAGCTTTCCATTGAGGTATTTGGCCGAGGGTGGCTGAGGGTGCAAAAAAAAAAAAAAAAATCTAAATCAAAATCAAAATATTGAGAAATTTGCCTTTAAAGTTGTCCAAATAAAGTCCTTAACAATGCATATCCACTCACAAAAATACATTTTTTGATATATTTACAGCAGGAAATTTATAAAATATATTCATGGAACATGATAGTTACATAATATCCTAATGATTTTTTGGCATGAAAGAAAAATCGTTAATTTTGACCAATACAATGTATTGTTGGGTATTGCTAAAAATATACCCGTACAACTTATGACTGGTTTTGTGGTCCAGGTTCACAAATAATTGGATAAAATCGTTTTAGTTAGGAAAATTATTGACCTTTTTTGTTAAATATTGGTAAAAAAAAAAACTTTGACATCACTGCTTTTGACGTCACATGACGTCACATGGCATTTAAGAATCAGGTGACTAGCTCAAAAAATGTTTCTGGAAGTGAATTCCCATCAGCTGAGATAACAGCATGCAAGTAGTGTAAGAGGAAGCACACACCAGCCTATCTACTGGCATAGACCATTGTGTTTTTTGTAAAGAGTGATGATGTGTTTGTGGGCGGAGCCTATCTGGTGACAGAAAGTGAAAATTCTGCTGTTGCAGTCTTGAAGCTTGTTTCCACCACAGAATAACAAATAAAAAAGGTAATTGCAAGTTTATATAATGCATACAGATACAGATACAAACTCAAAGGGAAAAGAAAAAAAAAAACTCAGAATTGTGAAATATAAGCTCACAATTTATTTAATGTACAGTGGCAAATACATTATACCACCTATAAAATGCATATATTGTGAATATAGATCTATGGTTTACAACAAATTCATGCTTTATAGTAGACTAATTAGAGTATAATGTATAATGGTCTATTAAAATGAATGGAAATGCTAAGGGCTTTTTTCAGATAGTATATTCATCCTAATGCCAAACAGCTGAGAGCATTTTGTGCATTAGACAGAACTTTCTGTACAAAGCACTTTTGTATAGTAATAAAGTCATGTGGGAAAATAAAAGAGGATACTGGTAGATTTCTGGTAAAGCCAGTTTCAGAAAAGACAGAAGAACAGATACCTTTGTCTTGGATAACAGTACCATAGGCTCTGTGTGTGTGTGTGTGTGTGTGTGTGTGTGTGTGTGTGTGTGTGTGTGTGTGTGTGTGTGTGTGTGTGTGTGTGTGTGTGTGTGTGTGTGTGTGTGTGTGTGTGTGTGTGTGTGTGCTGTATATGTGTGTACTTAATTGTGGTTCTAGCAAAGCCATGAGTCATTGTTTATAAGTGAGTAATTGTTCTTTGGAACATTGACTGTTATATTTACACTGGCTTTTAAAGGAGCTTAAACATGCCATCAACACTAAATTCAAGAGAAAATGGTGCCGTTCTCACAGTCAACCTTAACTTCCATCTTATGTAGGGCAGATTAAGTGGAACTCAATCCATCCATTTGGCTACATTCAAATATGACATGATCACAATAAAGGGCTGTTAATTACACATAATGCAAGTATATTTTACAGCAGCTCAGCACTGTCATTTTGTGTATGTGTGTATGTGTGTGAGAGAGAGTGTGTAGGTCCATTTTTATGTATCAAAAATTAGCTTCCTCAGCTATTGTCTTGGGTGTAGAATAAAGTAGTCTTGGGTGAGGAATAAAAATGAGATTCATTATTTTCTCAAACTCATGCATTTTAAATCTGTATTTTTTTTTTTTTTTTTTTTTTTTGTGAACCCCAGAAGTACAATATATTTGTTTGAAGATTTTTTACACAGCTCTTTTGTGCTTTGAATGAACTATTCCTTTCAGAGCAGAAGGCATAAGCACACACTTGAGGGATAAGCTTCCCATACAGCTGCTGAAAAATAGCTCTAAATTTCCCAGCATGTGTTCCCAGCATTCAGTCAGCTCACATCAATTCCACTTGTTTGGTGCTGGAGGGAGATTGAGTTCTCATGTCCCATAAATCAGTGGAACAGAAGCAGTCACCTCGCCTGCAATGCACAGAAATGAATTAAGAATTGATTCAAAATAAATGAAAACTGTGGCACAGGCTGCAAGGTGAGTTTGACGACTATGGTAGACAATTCCATTAATTTTGAAAGTGAAACATTCTTTAAAGTTAGGTTTCAATAATAAAAAACTGAAACATTTGTAAATGTCTCATAGTAAATACCACAAATCTCTTCTTTGGTAAATGCTGTGAATGGTTTTAGATTCTTGGCTCATACACTGACGTTGAGTCTGTTGATTGATTTGCTGAACAACAACAAAAAAACTGTTAGGGAGCAGGAATGCCGGAAATGTTTTAGCATTGTTATTGTTAATATGGTTCTTTGCTAATTTACAATGTAATGCCATTCCACTGAATAGAATTCTTCAGATAATGTTCTGATAAACAGTAGTCCTGTGCCCTGAAAGAAACCTGAAAGATCTCACTCATGCTTAGCGTACAGACTGTTCAGCCCTTTTGTTTGGTGTGTAAAGGGTGCTGTTCAGTGATGTACATCAGTAGGTGGTGAAAAGAAATGTTCCTTCTATACATGTTACTGTTATGTGTATTTTAGCATCTTTGGTGTCCTGTAATCACCAATCACCTTTCATACTATATAAAAGATCAAAAACAAATTACGGACTAATGGTCTATTCACATCAAGAGGGAAATGAATCATGTTTGGAATGCTTATTTTGGATTATTCTACAGGGCTGTTGAATGCTTGATTCTGAATTGTTGATGGACATTCTAAGGTGTGCAGTTATTTTCCAGTAAACGCACAGCTAAAGTAGTTCCTGGCAGGATTTGACCACATTAGTTGCATTACCCACAAAGACACTGAACAAGCAAATAATATATGGATATAACAAACAATAGGATAAAAAATGACAAAATATAAGATATAAAAAATATCTATGTTTTCCACACAAAATTATGTTTCCCTTTCTCCCATAGAAACACACACACACACAGTACAGATACTCAGAAAGTACTATTTTATCAATAAAATAGTTTTGCAACTCATAGTAGCGAGGTAGTAACATTGCTGTTTTTGAAGCAGTTAAACTTACAGCTTGGTTATTTGTGAAAACGATGCTGCTGAACATCAATCAATCAATTCATCAATCAATCAATCAATCAATCAATCAATCAACCGACCAATTGGAATTAGCAACAGAGGTGTGGGATAAGATGCTTAAGAAATTAGTCCAACACACAAGGGCATTTTAAGCACATCTAAACAATGTTTTGAGGTGTGATAACTGTAGTATAAATGTAATAATTGACTCCAGGCCATTGAATTATTAGAAAAATAAAGCACACCAGAGGTTTAACAGCATAAATGGGTATAACAAACAATAGGATAAAAAATGACAAACTATATCCATGTTTTCCACACAAAATTATGTTACGTTATCTATAACCAACCAACCAACCAAATCACTACCCAACCAACCATCCAACCAACCAAATCACTACCCAACCAACCAACCAACCACCCAACCAATTGGAATTAGCAATGGAGGCGTGGGATAAGATGCTTAAGAAATTATTCCAACACACAAGGGCATTTTAAGCACATCTGAACAATGTTTTGAGGTGTTATAACTGTAGTAAACGCAGAATAATTGATTCCATTTAATTAGAAAATAATGCACACCCAAGGTTTAACTACCTTGTGCATTAGACTGCATACTGTGCAGTATTCAGTTAGTTAGCTAGTATTCCTTTCCCAGCAACCTATATGAGCCTACGCCTTGCGTCACACCACATCTAGTTGTCATGACAGCAAATAGGTCTTGGCTTTCTCGTAAAGCCTGGAATAGCATATCTGTATCCTCTGTTCATTGCCTGTCAAGGTTATTCAGGAAACTATTTTTGCCTTCAACAGCATGTTATTAATCTTGACACAATCCACTTTTAAAAAATTCCTGTCTGTTTACATACGGTCTGAAATATTTCATCTGCATGAGTTCCAAGCAGAAAAGTGAGAGCAGAAGGACATTTGCACTGTTCTGTGATTTTGCACATTGTTTACAATACTCTGTTGGGTATTCAGATAATGTAAAATCTGGGTCCTGAAGCAAAAAAAAATGACAGCATGCTCTTTAAAATGATGTTATGTAGATACCATTCTTCACAGTGTGAACAGTATTTGTTAGCTGCGCAAACAGCTCTTTCAACAGTGGCATACCATGACAGTAATTGAAGGGCAGGTCTTTTTTCACCCTATGTGCAAATATGTCCTGTGTTTACACACATTTGTTTAAAGACTGCACAATAGAACCAACAGGAATTTCACTGGAAGAGTTACAAAGGCCTAGGTTTCCCATTTAAATACAAACTGCAGTATTACCTCAATGTGTGCAGTAAAAAAGTATATGTAGTGGATGATGTAATATTAACACAACTACAATATAAAGTGTGGTAAATTGGAATGCAGTAGATTGCCGCAGCTTGGACTGTTTCAGTAAAAGTGTGATCATTTAAAGTCAGAAGTGTGGTCGGCTGCACATGTACCCCAGCCATGCTGAAAATTAGCATTCATGTGGTGCATGATTTGAATCCGGCTGACTGACTTACTATTAGTTTAACTACATTAGTTAACTATATCTTCAAACAGATTTTATTATAATGTATTTTTAAAAATGTTCAAGTGAGTCCTTATTACCTCTGCCAAGAAATTTGGCGACTTAAAAAATAGGCTTCTGTGTTTCTCACACCTAATTACATCACTACATTAATCAACTGGTTGAGTTCAGTTTGCTTGTGGATATTTTACTTCAAATAAGTAGATGAATTGAAACTGTTGCCTTTATTTTTCATGTTTTATGAATGTCGATTTTGTAACACTGCAAAGAAAATGCTTTTCTTACTTAGTATTTTTGTCTTGTTTTCAGTCCAAATATCTAAACATTCTTAACCCTCTACCGCATAGTGTTGCCATATGCCAACATACACTTTGTGTTCATTTCCTTGCCACTGTCTCTTTAACAGAACATTCTCGTTTTTTTGGTGGTAAGAGAAGACCGTAGTTTAGCCAATGATGTGCTTTGGTTAAGTCACATGACATGCAATGTTTTTCTGTGCCGCGATTTTCTGACAGACTGCCGTCTCTTGTATGTAGTTGCTGAAAGCAAACTAAAACGTCAGACCCGCCGATGTCACATTCACAAAAAAATTGTTAACATCATCTCAGGTAAGTTATGATAACATATTCACCACTCAAAAAAAAATTGTTTTTTGGTAAATCGATAAAATATCTGTTTTGCCACAAGGCAACACTGCGCAATAATGGAATGACATTATTATAATAAGTTAGATAGCTAGCAAAGGCCAGCTGCAGTCTGTTAAGCTGTAACAATAAAAACATTAATGCTAGTGATATAATGTTGATTAGTCGTATGTTAAGGACTGCCATGACATTTGTATTATGGATTAAATCAACATCAAAGACCTGCAACCACAGCCAATACTGGCGCAGACCTAACACTGGCCTACCATGGTGTCTCAAAAAGGCAGGTGCAAGTGGGTGTAAGTGTATTGTTAGGGTGAAGTGCACCAAATGTGATGTGTACATGTGTCTCACCTCTGAAGTTTCATACAGAAAAAAGGTGACGTTTCAAGGATTATGGGGGGTTCATGTTCATAACCTTCCTCTCATAAGATGTAATGTTGAATTTTTATGAACTACAACAATATTTTTGGTTTTATGTAAATGTTTTATGATACATGATGAACAGTATTAGATTTGTTTTTAACTGTCTACATTTGCAATTTAAATAATATTCATGAAAAACGTAATGAAATTCAAAGAATATAAAGCATTATTCAGCAAAATAATAAATTCCATAAATAAAAGCACAAGATGTTGGAAAATAAGTATAAGGTGTTGTTTATATTTACTGCTAAAGCTTATTATAGCACCAATTTATTCAATACAAACAACATTTCTGAGGAAAAATATGAACTATATACACTTACACTTATTTTAAGTTATTTCCACTATTGCGCGTTGTTGCCATATGGCAACATATCATAAAGTACCTTAAAATAACATTTTTTTCCAATTTTTTTTTTTTACAGCACTTCAAGTTAAGCCATTCTAAGAAAAGAAAAAGAGTAAAATATTTTTTTTATAAAATTATCATATAGTACTAGATGAGTAAAATGTCATAAGATATTATGTCTTGTTTTCTGAAAAGAAAAATAATCATAATCCAAAGGGAAACATGATTATTTTTCTTACCCCATTGGCAGATATTTTTTCTTGTTTTTAGGAAAAACTCATTTTTATTTTATTTATTTATTTATTTTCAGAAAACAAGACATAATATCTTATGACATTTTACTTTTCAATTTAGATTTAGATATTTGGACTGAAAACTTGATAAAAAATACGGTAACACTTTATTCATATTCATATTCACCATTAACTATGACTTTTGCCTCAATAACCTCTTAATTTACTGCTTATTAATAGTTAATAAAGTAGTTGTTAAAGGGTTAGTTCATCCAAAAATGAAAATTCGGTCATTTATTACTCACCCTCATGTCGCTCCACACCCTTAAGACCTTTGGGAAACACTTTACTTGAAGGGGTGTTCATAAGACTGACATGACACATTCATAATCTTGACATGACACATGTCATGTCATGAATATGAAGGAGGTTTTATGAATGTTTATGACAACTGTCATTAAATGTCATTCGCTCAATTGTGTCATTTTTAATGCAAAGATGAAATTGTTTGAGATGTCTTTGTTACGACAACTTGACATAAACCAATACATCATAACCTGTCAGTGTCTTTATCATGACAACTTGACATTACCAAGACAACATAACATGTCATAAACATGACAAAGCAGATTAATTATCAAACTTAAAAAACTACTTAGCTTTATGGGTTAAAATTACATTACATTCTTTTGGTAACACTTCAGTATAGGGAACACATATATAAACGATTAACTATGACTTTTCCCCTCAATAAACTCTTAATTTACTGCTTATTATAGTTAATTGTTAGGTTTAGGTATTGGGTAGGATTAAGAATGTAGAATATGGTCATGCAGAATAAGGCATCAATATGTGCTTATTAATTACTAATAAATAGCCAATATTTTAGCCATATGAATGCTAATAGTAATAAGCAACTAGTTAAAAGACCCTAAAATAAAGTGTTACCATTACTTTATAACAGTGTCATCTTTTTTACGAAAATTTGAAATTGTCTATTATCTGACCTTCTGTTGGAGGAAACGTAAAAAAACAAAAAAACATTAAATGAAAAATAGTCATGATGCTGTTATAAAATTATTTGTCAGAGTATTGTCACTTAATGACATTTTAATGACAAGTTCAATTTGTACCACTGTACTTGAGCTCAAGATACATATTCATGACACTATTATAATGGCCTCATGACAGCCAATGTCAAAACCAACCACATGACAGTTTAATGCAATGTTAACCCATAAAGCTAAATGATGTCAAGTTGTCATGACAAAGGTTTTGATGTGTTGGTTTATGTCAAGTTGTCATAACTCGGACATCTCAAACAATGTCATCTTTGCATTAAAAATGACATAATTGAGCGAATGACACAATGACAGTTGTCATAAACATTCATAAAACCTCCTTTATATTCATGACATGTGTCATGTCAAGATTATGAAGGTGTCATGTCAGTCTTATGCACACCCCTTCAAGTAAAGTGTTACCGACCTTTGTTTATCTTCAGAACCCAAATTAAGATATTTTTGATAAAATCCGATGGCTCAGTGAGGCCTCCATTGTCAGCAAGATCATGATATTATAAATCGATGAGAATACTTTTTGTACACCAAAAAAAAACCAAAAAACGAAATAGCGACGTTATTCAACAATATCTAGTGATGGGCGATGTTTCGTAGTGATTTTGATGTTTCGAAACTTCAGTAGTTCATGACTTTGGCAGTTTTATACATGCCAAGTTTAAACTTTAAGTTTAGGTATTGGGTAGGATTTAGAGATATATGGTCATGCAGAATAAGGCATTAATATGTTCTGTATAAGTACTAATAAACAGCCAAAATGCAAGCTAATAAGCAACTAGTTAAAAGTGAGATTTGTTGCCCATACTCA
The DNA here is from genome assembly GCF_024489055.1 of Chanodichthys erythropterus. Taxonomy (NCBI): domain Eukaryota; kingdom Metazoa; phylum Chordata; class Actinopteri; order Cypriniformes; family Xenocyprididae; genus Chanodichthys; species Chanodichthys erythropterus. Next base: position 53,783,850 of record NC_090223.1, on the reverse strand, counting down.
TTTGTACCAAAAATACTAAGTAAGAAGAGCATTTTTTGCAGCTTACTGTTTTATCCCAGCTAGTTCCACTATACGATGAATGTCCTATTCATAAAAATCCATGAATCAAACTGATTTAAATATACATGACCTAGTTGCTTTATCTCCAGGTAGGCAGAGCAATGGATTTGAATGAGGAAAAAATGATCTGTAGCAGATTCCAGGAAACGCTTGATATAAGCAAATGAATGAATAGATATATTCATAGCTACATTGTTCTGAATTGCATCTGTCAGCATAGAGTATGTGTGTACAGTATGTTTGAGAGTTGATTCTGTTAGAGGCAAATGTTTCTCTGAATTTAATGAAGTCACTGATACAGTTTCAGGCAGATCGTACGATCTGTGGGAAAGCCTTTGAGTTTATCTGAACAAGTCTTCAAAGAAGATCACAATGGCAGAAGAGTTCAACGCATTTCCAGGTAGCTGAGGTTTGACTAATTATAACCACGTCAGATATGAATGTTAAGAGAGGGCTGTTTTTGAGAATTGGGGTGTGCTGAACACCCACAGGAACATCTGAGGCGTGGGTGAAACTGTAGCCGTTAGTGGGTTGTATTCTTGTGTTACAATGCTTCTTGCAGGTTGATAAAATAGTTATAAAATAGCCATTACACCATATGTATTTTTTATTTATTAACTACATTAAATAAACATCATGGATGTTTACAGACAATAGGTGCATTGCTAATAATAAAAAGTGTCTTTGATTTGCTTTAAGCCTTTGATACTCATTCTGTGGTTCTTTAATGTAAAATATGTATTTTTTATTAAAATACTTTGTCAAATAACAGCTTATACAGCCATTTCTAGATTGGTTACCCAAAAAGATAGCACCACAGACTGACAAAAGTGCTTTTCTACCATCGGGCTCAACAGAATGAAGAATGGTTCCAGTTGTGTTTCCAGTTGAGCGTGATTTGGCATAGTACAATTACAAACCATCTGTGACCAGGCTTTCTTAGCACACTAGCTAATCATGTTCAATCGTGCTGGTGGAACACCTTTAGTGACGTGATGATGGTTTGATGATCGTCATTGAACTACATTATTCAAACTATACATATTACTCAACTGATATAATATTTCATTATTATGTCAGTGTCTGGAGCCTATCTACACATTGTGATGTGATCATCCTTTATTGTGTGCTCACTCCAATGTTTACCTACATTATCAGACCATCACCCAGTCCTGCGTCAGCAAGGTAATGTATTTTCTAATCCTGATTTCACAGCACCACAGTGGAAAAAGAAACTGTAAATCTGCCAACTGGCCTGGATCTGTGCGGAACGGCAACGTTTCACAACAAAAACTGTTGATGGTGGAAAAGAGGCTAAACATTGCAGTGTTTGTTTGAGCATCCTGACCTGGGAAGCGTTTTCCAAAAGTGTCGTTAACTGACTTTGATATCATGTTTTGTTGTTACCAGCATAGTTCAATGATTTGGTATTTCTCAGAACCATCGATTCAACAAACATTCGAGGACAGCATTGCAAAGTTGTGTGGTCAGAACTACAGCTCTTAACCTGTGTTTAGAAGCTTAGGGTAAGTTTACACAACATCGATGTACTAAAAAAAGAAATGTTTTCCCCTTTGTGCTTTACGTGTACAATGTTGTCAAAATGATCTCCGTTCACACAGCTGTATTAGTCATGCCAGACCAGTAGATGTCGATGTCACTTTGTAAAGAAACACTACACGCCTATAGACTGAACACGTAATACACATGCGCATAATGTCACCGTTTTCACAAATTCACATTTTTGTAGTTTACACAGAGACGGTAACTGTATAGTTTTCAAAAACTTGCACTTTGAAACCAGTTTTCAAAACTTTAAATTGTCAGAGTTATATTATTAAATATCCTGATGAAGTTTTATAATGGCTTCCATCCACATCCATCCATCATAAACATACTCCACATGGTTCCAGGGGGTTATTAAAAGCCTTCTAAAGGGAAGCAAATATGTTGTGAATAAAAATATCCATATTTAAAGGAACACTCCACTTTTTTTGAAAATGGGCTCATTTTCCAACTCCCCTAGAGTTAAACAGTTGAGTTTTACCGTTTTCGAATCTATTCAGCCGATCTCCGGTTCTGGCGGTACCACTTTTAGCATAGCTTAGCATAGTTCATTGAATCTGATTAGACCGTTAGCATCGCGCTTAAAAATGACCAAAGAGTTTTGATATTTTTCATATTTAAAACTTGACTCTTCTGTAGTTAAATCGTGTACTAAGACCGACAGAAAATGAAAAGTTGCGATTTTCTAGGCTGATATGGCTAGGAACTATACTCTCATTCAGGCGTAATAATCAAGGAACTTTGCTGCCGTATCATGGCTGCAGCAGGCGCAATGATATTACGCAGCGTCTCTCACAAACGTCTCCATGGTTGCAAGGCACGTTCCCTGTGCAAGCAGGGGCTCACGGGCGCTGCGTAATATCATTGCACTGCTGCAGCCATGATACGGCAGCAAAGTTCCTTGATTATTACGCCTGAATGAGAGTATAGTTCCTAGCCATATCAGCCTAGAAAATCACAACTTTTTATTTTCCGTCGGTCTTAGTACACGATTTAACTACAAAAGAGTCAAGTTTTAAATAGGAAAAATATCAAAACTTTTTGGTCATTTTTAAGCGCGATGCTAACGGTCTAATCAGATTCAATGAACTATGCTAAGCTATGCTAAAAGTGGTACCGCCAGAACCAGAGATCGGCTGAATGGATTCGAAAACGGTAAAACTCAACTGTTTAACTCTAGGGGAGTTGGAAAATGAGCCTATTTTCAAAAAAAGTGGAGTGTTCCTTTAAGAAGTAAAATATCTAGGTTCCGCCAGACCGCCTTCCATATTTAAGTTATGAAGAAAGTATAAACTGGCTTCTCGTCAGTTAAGCTTTTTTGGTACGTTTTTTGGTACACTTTCTAAGTTGGAAACAGAAGGCGATTTGGCAGAAGCTAGATATTTTACTTAATAACTTGATAAATATGGATATTTTTCTTACAAAGACACAGTTTGTTTCACCCAAAGCTGTGTGGAGTACATTTTGCTTTGGATGGATGAACTTTCTTCAGCTTTACACATTGGTCCCGTTCACTGCCATTATAAAGCTTATGTGTGTCAGGATATTTATTAATATATCTCTGATTATGTTCATCAGAAAATTTTCATTTTAAAGTGAACTAATCCTTTAAAATAAAAAATCACAGTCTTGAGCAAAATAAACAAGCATGTAGTACAATGTATATATTTAATTCCAACAAATGACTTTCTGTTGTCCATGTAAATTAGATATAATAATCTGACATTATTCATCCTCAAACCGTTAATTAGCAGTTATTACGCCACATCTTTATTAACAACACCTGACGTCACTCACCCGCTACTATATAGTAATTGATTAAATATATATAAATATGAAACATTTTTAAACAAGCCTAAAGGAGCCTACAAGCTTCAAATGAAAACTCTCTATAAGATGAAAGAAAAATATTGCAGGTGTTATTGTGCGCAAACTCTTTGATCCAGCTCACGTTTACTTAAAAGGAGCAGTAGGGTCTTTCAGGAGTGATGATGCGCCTGTGAGGTTATGAGTGTTCAGTTAGCGTCAGGCCTCTGGGTATGTCATTTCCTGTCAGAGTGGTGAGTAGCCAGGATGTCTTCTCTCTGGTTCATACAATAGCACTGAATTTTTATGACTAAAGACATTGTGTCAATATGAAACATTCCTTCCTTCAGTACATACAGCACATGACTAAATTCTGTAAAGCTGACAAATTGATTGCTCTCACCAATTGAAATAATCCAGTAGATTTACATTGAAAAGCAGGTCAGTTATTATTAGTAAAGTTGTCTGGCCAATTCCAACATGATGGCGGTTATGAGTTTTGCATGGGAAAGCACCACTCGTATTTCCGGTAATGTAAAAGCTGGGCAACACAAGGCTGAAATTGAGTACAAAAGGACTCTTGTTCATGTGATCAATAAGGTATTAAAAATAACTTATAAAGGAGGCTATAAGGAAACTCTTTTCATAAACCAGAAAGAAGTGAATTGAGAACAAAAGAAACATGGCATTGCTCTCTGAATCATAAGGTGAGGATACATTGTGATCATCGGAAGGGTTTCCTGATACCGCAAATGAGTCACATTTCTCAGACACTTCTTTGAATCAGTAAAGAGAATGACTACCTTACTTTCACATATGCCCTCTCACCTACCTACAAAAAAGATTACAAATAACATCTGTTCATAGCTTCATTCTTTCCCTTATAAGTCAATGGGATAAAATGGAGAATATCTCAAATGTTTCTCCTAAAATAAGTCTCTGACATTGCTTCCTTTAGAGGTTCAGAAGAGATCTCAGACTGTTCTCATAATAAGTCTTCAATGAAATTTCTTTATGCTCTCAGTCATTTCTCATCACTTTCATCAAAGACCAGATAATCTCCTCCATGCTATCCCTATTATTCTTAGGGCCGTAACACAACAAGCAGACGGTCGACTGTCGGGCAACTTTGGGTCATGAGCGAGTGTCTGTTGGGCTGGTTTTTGCGTTTCACATGTCAGCTCTAGTCGGGCTCATGTCAGTGAGAGTTCACCCGATAACAGCATGTTGAATTGGTGTCGGGGCCATCGGTGAGACAGATCACTCTGATTAGCTGTTCAGTTTAGCTAACAAGTTAGTGCATGAGAATAAAATGAAAAGTGATGAAAGCAAGCAAAGGCAAGACAGAAGGCTGTTATAATTTTCATCATCGTACCTAAGCAGGGGCGTAACCATCACTGAGGTCCCTGAGGTTTTCTGAGTTGTATATAATAAAGGTTGTGAAATAATTTCCTAATATTAAAGGATTAGTTCACCCAAAAAAGGAAAATTCTGTCATTTATTATTAAGTAATCTTCAGAACACAAATTAAGATATTTTTGATAAAATTTGATGGCTCAGTGAGGCCTGCATTGACAGCAAGATAATTAACACTTTCAGATGCCCAGAAAGCTACAAAAGACGTATTTAAAACAGTTCATGTGACTACAGTGGTTCAACCTCAATGTTATGAAGCAAAATAACGACTTTATTCAACAATATCTAGTGATGGATGATTTCGAAACACTGCTTCATGAAACTTTGAAGCTTTACAAATCTTTTGTTTTGAATCAGTGATTCGGAGCATAAAAGTCACATGATTTCAGTAAACAATGCTTTGTTACGTTATAAGTGTTTCAAAGTTTTAATGGTTCATGTGACTATGGCAGTTTAATACAGGCTCCAAACCACTGATTCAAAACAAAAGATTCGTAAAGCTTCGAAGCTTCATGAAGCAGTGTTTTGAAATCGCCTATCAGTAGACATTGTTGAATAAAGTCGTCACACAAAAAAGTATTCTTGTCGTTTCATAACATTAAGGTTGAACCACTGTGGTCACATGAATTGTTTTAAATATGTCTTTAGTAGCTTTCTGGGCATCTGAAAGATTGAATCATCTTGCTGTCAATGGAGGCCTCACTGAGCCATCGGATTTTATCAAAAATATCTTAATTTGTGTTCTGAAGATGAACAAAGGTCTTATGGGTGTGGAACGACATGAGGGTGAGTAATTAATGATAGAATTTTCATTTTTGGGTGAACTTACCCTTTAACTTTGGTATGTGCTGCACAGATATCAGGTAGGCCTAATCTTTACACCTCTGGCCGCCTGGAAGGAAGAAAATGATCAGCATGATTGGTATTTAAAATGGTAAACAAGCTGCTTTGTTTACAGCTTGTATATCTGTAAACCTAGTTTCAGTTTCCCTTTTTGAATGATAAATATCGACTATTGATACCTGCTGATATAGACTGTTGTATCCTTACATGCAGGCACAGAACGCACATAGCCATCTGTAGACCTTTTGGTGTGTTCAAGCGCAGCTTTTTGGCTGAGATGCAGCTGATCAATAAGTCATGGCAACACATGTTTTTCCATTACTTTAAAGGCCCATTAACACTGCACTGAGTCACAGACGGCAACAAACACTTTGTCGGGTTTGGTCAGATCAGTGTGTTCCTCATCGGTGTCTGCTGGTGTTGGTCTGTGCTTGTTTTTGGCACGTGTTCAATCGGTGTTTGTCAGGTTGTGAAATGTCTGAGAAGTGACAAACTGTAATCTGGTGATTGTCGGTGTTGACCTTAACTAATTAAAGTAATTTAACCAATTTCAAATTATTTAAATCATATAAGATTCAACTACTCAGGATTTGAAAAAAAATTCTGAACAGCAACTGAACTTTAGATCACTTAAGTTGAATTAGGTGGATTTTTTAATTGTGTACCTTTACTGTACAGGACGTGAACAATTGCTTTGTATACTTATATTATACTTAAAGGGTTAGTTCAAAGGGTTTTCTGTCATTGAGTACTCACCTTCATGTCGTTCCAAACCCGTAAGACCTTCATTCATCTTCAGAACACAAATTAAAGGATTAGTCCAATTTCAAATAAAAATGTACTGATAATTTACTCACCCCCATGTCATCCAAGATGTCCATGTCCTTCTTTCTTCAGTCAAAAAGAAATTAAGTTTTTTGATTAAATCATTCCAGGATTATTCGAACGAGCGAAACGATCGGTCAATTTCTAAAAAAAATAAAAATTATATACGTTTTATCTATAGACGCTCATTCTTCTTCTCTCCACAGGTCAAAGTTTGAACTAAATTGTTATATACTTGCACTAGCATATTGTATATGACAATTTAGTTCCAACTTGGACCTGTGGAGGGCAGTAATACACTTAGCAGCATATACACTGATGGAATTCTAATAGAGAAGAAGAAGAGAGCTAGTTCAAGACAAGCGTCTATGGTTAAAACGTATATCATTTTTAATTTTTTTTAGAAAATGACCAATTGTTTCTCTAGACCCTTATTCCTCGTTTGGTATCGTTTAAAGTCCTTTGTAGCTGCACTGAAACTGCACTGTCATTTTGACCTTCAACCGTCTGGAGGCCACTGAAGTCCACTATAAGGAGAATAATCCTGGAATGTTTTCATCAAAAAAAATGTAATATCTTCGACTGAAGAAAGAAGGATATGGACATCTTGGATGACATGGGGGGTGAGTAAATTATCAGTAAATTTTTAGTTGAAAGTGGACTAATCCTTTAAGGTCTTTTTTTGATGAAAATCTAAAAGGTTTTTTATCCCCCATAGAAAGCAACATAATTACCATCATTCAAGGTCCAGAAAAGCAGTAAAGACATTGTTAAAATAGTCAACATGACTGCAGTGGTTCAATCTTAATGTTATGAAGCAACAAGAATACTTTTTGTGTGCAAAAAAAAAAAAAAAAATTGTCTCTTCCCTGTCATTCTCCTTGGCTGTTTATGTTCAGCGCTTCCAGAACGGCAACACAGTATTGAACGCAAAACAGCATATAAGAGAATGACAGGGTACTGGGTTCTGGTCCTTGAATGATGGTAATTATGTTGCTTTCTTTGGGGGATAAAAAAACACTTTTGATTCCGTCAAAAGATTTTTATTTGTGTTGTGAAGATGAATGAAGGTCTTGCGGATTTGGAACGACTTATTAATGACAGAATTTTCATTTTTGGGTGAACTAACTCTTTAAGGAATTTTAGAAGAAAGATCTGAGACAAACGTTTATGTCAGATAAATCAGTCTACAAATCGCTGACATACAGTCTCTGAAATTAATCTATGACAACATGAAAATGATACCATTCACCTTTAAATGAAACACAACCAAGAACTTCTCAAGCTATAAGTCTCCTGAGTAATGAAAGCGTAACCTCTGAGTGATACAGTTTTCCTTTGGGTGTCTCTAACAGATGTATTCTCACAGCTATGACTGTCTTCCTCTGAGAAATGCTCTCGTCCTTACATGCCCTCCTAATAGCCCAAAGCTGGTGTTTAAATATATCTCTTATCTTTGCTCCTCAGCCATTTGAAGCTTTGTCCTCACCTGACCGGCTTTACGCTATTTGAGCTTGTTCTCCTTCTGCTGAACTTGTGAACCGCAGAAATGTGTGAACACCTGTTGCCTGGCTTGCTTCTGATTCCTGGAAAACTGACAGGACGTTACAGTAGATGAGGTCTCATAATGGCACTGAAAGACCTGCAGTAGTGGAAATGCGCACACAGACACATATACACACACACACATTCACATACAATGGAAAGAAACATGACCGCAGTAGTGGAAGTGATAAAGACTGAGAGTGTGTGCGGTCTGTAGTACAGTGTGAGTTGAGGGTCTTTTTTGTTCTACAGATTGAGTCAAAAGGAATGTGAAACCGCAAAAGAGGGGCTGTTAAGACCACTCGAGATACATCTCTGATCAGTGTTTCCATGAGAGGAAATTTAAATGTTTGTTTACTGTAAAGCATTGACAAGTGTGAGAAGTAAAAAAAAATCTTTTACTCAGATGAATGTGTTCACAGCTCTGCATGTGGTTGTATGTTTTACCATGAGGCAAGTAATGATGGAAACATTTTGTGTTGCTGATTAGCTAATGTAGATGACAGTAATAGTTTATCTAGCTCATCTAAATGACAATGTACCATAAACTGAAAAAAATAACGGTGTACAAACTTAGAAACTTTCTTTCGAAATTTCTAGTAAATTTCACAAACGATTACAATGTATCAGCCTATTTATGAAACATGAAATTTTGAAATAGAAAAACTAATAGTATTTTCTTTTAAAACATACTCTAATTATCTTTTATTTACAACTTTACGGTGTAGACTTTTAGATAAAAAAAAAAAAAAAAAAAATCTAATTTTAAAGACCACAGTCTAACACAAACCCTATCCCTTAGGCCATGTGTCCTCAAAAGCGTTTTTAGCCAGCTTAACACCAGGTGATCTTCTGAAAATGCCTATCTTTGGCCGTTTAAGAGCGCTTTAGCAGTGCGGTGCATTTTTACCCAAAGATGAACATTTTCAACTCCCGGCAACCAGAAATGACCACCCAGCATTAAATAGATGCTCAACGCTTTGTCCCCCTGCTGCTGTTTTTAAAGAGGTCATGACATGTATTTGTTTTATTTTAAATAGTGCTGCCAAAATTAATGTGTGAATGCATACAATACATGTTTTCAGTTTAACATGCAATTAGCCCAACATCAATTTTTTTTCTGTCATCCTTTAGCTGGAGTTACATTATATGATCACACTCTTATTCATGAAAATGCTTTTAAATCATTAAAGCGCAACAAGACACAAAAGAAAACGCAGTGTGGTACAGGTGCGCTGTCTGTGAATCTCCTGTCTGTGTGAAACATACATGACTTATGCGCACAGAAAGCCGCTTCCAACAGTGCATGGACCGCATTGAGATCTCTGTCGTGCTTGGATGAGCTGCAGCGCCAACATTTTTGATCATTTTCACAAAATTTTCATGGCCCCCAGAATATTTTGTTGTTTGAATATTGAACATGCAATCCCCGACAGTGTATTCCACGTGTACCAGATGTGGGCCTGATCTGGGCCGCCACTATGTTGCTGTCTGGGTAATATATCAAAAGAAAGATCAGACCGTCTGCTTTTAAACCCCCCAAAAAACATACATGCTTTTTTATCAGCACTTGAATATAGGTAAGTTTCATTAAAACAAGCAATATTTTGAGCAAAAACTTAGAATCATGTTTTTGTCAAAGACTACGTCTGGATCAGATTCAGTATGATGATCAAAACATAGATGGAGTAGATCGAGTTTATCAACAGCCCTAAAACTCACACAGTCCTATATTTCTTCCTGGGTTGACATTTCACTTGGTAACATTAGGCATTTTGATTTATATGCTGTTTATTGTTGATGATCACATGATTTTTCATATGATTAGAAATAAGATTGCTCGTTTCGGCTTCTTCTTTCCCTTTGTTTTGATCTGGAGATACTGTACTCATTCAGAAAATGTGTGACCGAGCTCCCTAGCATATTACTGTGAAAACATGGAAAGCCGGAAAATGTCACATATTTTTCAATATATGAAAAGTGACAATTGCGTGTGTATTATTCAATATATTGTAATATATGAACACAAAATATTATTCTGTATAATTTAATACATTAAACAATGTAATATATTGATGGAAATATGTTTTCTTTTCTTATGCACAATGCCATTACTTTTGTTTGTTTTTTTATTTCAAAACCTTTTCAACATTAAAAAGCAAAAGTGATGTTGATTCAATGCAATTAGCATTGATGCATTAATATTGCATCAACGCTAATTGCATAATTGCTAATTGCAATAATATGTCAATGGTTGCTTGCTATCTGGGATATGTTTGTTCGGAGCATATGACTGCAGATAGTTTTGTACACAAGGCAAAAAATATATATATATATATTTTTTTTTATATAAATTTCATTCACTCAGTTAAATTATGTTTCTGCTACACAAAATACTTCTGTTTTAAATTAACACTGCTCTGTGTTCATATGGGAACCACTAGCAGGGTGTTAAAAGTAACACTGAAGCAGTGTTAGAGTTATTTATGTGAATAATTGAGTGAAGATTGTTCAATTATTGAAGACACCTGATGATAACAAACAGAATCATAGAAGGAAAGAGAAATGCAAGAACTACAACTAACTTCTAGCCATAGGCTTAGATGAAATCAAATGAAAAGACATTAAATCTCTCTTATTACAAACCAGACTCACTTTATTTTACACCAGACTGTCATTCGTTTACAGTTCTTTTTGAGAATTAACAGAGGTTTAGATGTCAATCTTTTATTGAAAATATTGGTCATCATTATGGTAATCAGTGTTTCCATTAGTTGGTCAGTATGACTCAACTTTTTACGTCAGCGTGTGGTTTTTGTAACAGTGTTTACCAAAACACATAATTGTTCACAAAGGAGTCCATAAACAAAGACGAAAAGTTAATATAGTTTTCATCATCATAAAGAAAAAAAAAAATGATAAAACTCATCATTGACCTAAAGTGATTATTGTGCATATTGTGCAATAATGTATAGATATTTGTTGATGTAGGGGGCAGTCAAATGCAAATGTATTTGCCCATGTGACATCAAAGATCCCGCGATATCAAAACGAGCTGTTTTTGGAGCTTGATTAAATTAATGCGTTGTTTATAATGAAGAGGATGTTTTAAGGTTTGAAGCTTGCATGTTTTAATAGTTCAAAGACGTCATGTCAAAAGCTAAAAGAAGGTTTGATTTTTTTCATGTCATGACCATTTTAATGATGACTGTATTGACCTGATAAGCTATAACGGGTTAGCGTGAAACGTTTTTGATCAGGTTGAACAAACATCTAACCTCTGGGGTCCAAATGAGGTGGGAGTTTCTGTAGACACTAGAAGAGTTGTGAAAGGTGGCGTGCAAGCTTTCCCACCTCTGTGGCGTAAAGGCCTGTTAGCATGCATCATGTACATAATTTCTGAGAAAGAGGAAGTGCCTGCTGTTGACACAGCATCTGATGTGTGAGAACATTGGTTTGTTCTTTTAACTACACTTATGCTGCATTCAACCAAATTAAACATGAGGGCATTGACTTCCTGTGGTCTTTCAAGTTAGAGCTGGTCAGTTGTTTTCTATTTATTGTTCATTTTAAAAAAATAAATAAATAAAGCGTGCGATAAATTGGGTGTTACGAGGTACTAAGTGTACACATTTGTAACTGAGTTACCTGGAACTGGCATTTCACCACCACCATCTCGTTGCCTAATTCTCTACATTTTAATTCACTGAGAAAGCAACAAGAAATTACATCAAACTGGTCTGCTGATTGGGAAACATTGTTATACCCAGTATCTGATTTACTGGTAACTTACATGCAACAATTTATTTCATAAATTCAAAGTTTATAATGCAATCCATATCAGAATGAACTTTATAAAGTGTTTGCGTATTTGTTTCTGGCCTTGGAATGCAGTGAACCTCTGCTGAGTTTATTACTTTCATTATGTATGAATGAGTTCATCACTTTTATTATGTTTTTATTTTCCCTGAGGTCAACTTAAAGGCTAATTTTTTTTTTTTTTCATACACTCTAAAAAATGCTGGGTTAAAAACAACCCAAGTTGGGTTGAAAATGGACAAACCCAGCGATTGGGTTGTTTTAACCCAGCGGTTGGGTTAAATGTTAAACCAACTATTGTTTAAAAATTGCTATATGGCTAGCTTAAAATGAACCCAAAATAGTTGGGAAATTAAAAACCAGATGCAATTAGAGGCAACAATAATAGACAAAAGGTGAATGTTTATTAATAAGCTTTAATATTTTATTAATATAAATTAAATAGTTTAATAGTTTATTAATATAAATTTATTAATAAGCAATTTAATAAATGTTTATTGTTTAATAATTATTCATTGAACATTAATAAATGTTCATTTCCAACATACCTTGGGTTAATTTTAATTAAGCAATACAGTAATTTTTAAACAATAGTTTAAACAAACATTTAACCCAACCGCTGGGTTAAAAAAACCCAATTGCTGGGTTTGTCCATTTTCAACCCAACTTGGGTTGTTTTTAACCCAGAATTTTTTAGAGTGTACCATTTCAACCCTTTTTTTTTTTCTTAACATCCTCAAACTGTTAAGATCAGACATAGAGCCCAGAACATGGACAATGTTTTTCATAGTTCATAATCACAAGTGTTGAAAAGTACAGTCACTTTTTTACAGTCTTTTTTACAGTTTTTTATGTCTTTACAGTAAGTCTCTTTTTACTTCTTTCAGTTCTGTTGCACTGTTGATTGTTCAATGACACTCTGCAGTGACACAATATCTTCACATGCTACGCAGGCCAGCGTCTTTCCCTTTTTTGTAATATTGGCCAATGCTCAGAGTATTCCACTGTTACAAGAGAACATCTTGGCAGAATGCTTTTACTGGGCTGTGTGGGTGTCTTTCGGGCAGTCTTACAAATCTTACACAGCCTACAGTTGCTACTGAAATCTTCTCTTTTTTAATTAGCTACAGATTTAGATCTTTTTTTTTTTTTTTTTAAATAGACAGTATTTATGTGTAAGCCAACAAAAGCAAAATTATCTCCCACTGCTTTGGCATCCTCCAAAGTATTAACTTTCACAAAATTGTCAGCGCCGATAGCCTCGTGGGCAGCACCGACATATACAGTAGCACCGTTGCGCTTCGGGTGACCTGAGTTCGAGTCCTGGCTCACGGACCCTTGCCGATCCCATCCCCTTCTCCCACTTTGCTTCCTGTCTACATGCTGTCCTATCATAATTAAAGGCAAAAATGACTAAAGAGATACTTCACCGCTGGCAAAAAACTATAGGTTGCCTATACAGTAGAAAGGTGAAATTGAAATTTTTGAAATTGGTACCTTACTTAAAGAAAACAGAGAAAAAAGGCTGTTACAACACCCATACTGCACATGGCATGTTGCCACCGATGGACACTCCCACCAGTCTACTATGGATTCACTTACATGAGTCAAATATTTGCCTTGTCCAAATACCCACACTTGCGGTCTTGGCCACTTGAGAGCGCATGTATGCGACAGGAAGTAAGTGCGCAAGACTGTCCCATGTCTTAAAAATGCCCAAGTGCAGTGCGCTTAATGCACACTAAACCCACAATATCTTGAATACTGCTTAAGAGCGCCATTCGAGGCTAAGCGTATCCCATTATGCATTAAGTCAAGTCAAGTCACCCTTATTTATATAGCGCTTTTTACAATGCAGATTGTGTCAAAGCAGCTTTACATTGATAATTGGTATATAATTTTTCCTTTTAAAGAATAGTGTCAATGCAGGTAGATCAAAAGCACTGTTGAATAAATGTCAAGGATACTGTTGAATATCAAATGTCAAGTCAAATTAAATTAAATTAGGGCTGCACGATTAATCGTATTTTATCACGATAACGATATCCGCTTCTCTCGATTGATTTTAAATAATTGTCACGATATTGGCCCGCTCTATGAAAATGAACATAATTTGGAAATATTGGAAGTAATATTAAGAATTTCGCTGTTTTATCTTTTGAAGTTCCTAAAGGTTTTACCAGTTTTCATAATGTTGATCAGCTAGAAATGATTTTTCTTTGCTTTACGAATTTGCCGGGGAATTTGAATCTGGTTTGTCTTATTGCAAACTAATTGTGTTGCTTTAAAATCTAATGTGAATACATATTACAAAGCGCTCACCAAAACTATGTTTTGTATTGATTTACCATCTAACGAAGTTATCATAGTTGGTTCAATTTAAGTCTTTGTGCCACCTACAGGCCTTTTGGGTGAAGTGTAGGTTGGTAAAGAACTTGCAAAAGTTACATTACTCTTTTGATAGAATAAACATGATTAATAATCGTGATTATAATTTTGAGGAAACTGTGGCACTGGCTGTCGTGTCGATGATGTCTTCACAATGGATGATCTAGTCGACTCGATCTCTGCTGATACAGGGCTGCGTTGTGGTCGTGTCATGGCACCGGTCCTCGGTCTCATCTGGAAACGGCCCCGAATCCGGTTGACTACGGTAAACCTCGGGATAAACAGAAAGACTAATATTAGCGTAGATGCCATTCTTTTTCTGATGTAACAAGTACATCTGGTGTTATAGGAAGTGTTCCCGGTTCCAGCTGAACTAATTTATGCAGCCTAATAATCCTTTAACGGATTTGAAAATATAAATATATAATGTGTTATGTGTATGCCAGGTTAAAGAGATGCGTTTTTAGTCTAGATTTAAACTGACAGAGTGTGTCTGCATCCCGAACAATGCTAGAAAGGTTGTTCCACAGTTTAGGTGCCAAATAGGAGAAGGATCTACCACCTGCGGTTGATTTCGATTCTAGGTATTATCAGCTGGCCTGAATTCTGAGATCGCAATAAACGTGAAGGACTATAATGCATTAAGAGCTCGCTTAGGTACTGGGGAGCTAAACCATTTAGAGCTTTATAAGTAATTAGCAAGATTTTAAAATCTATACGATGTTTAACAGGAAGCCAATGCAGTGACGACAGGACTGGGCTAATATGGTCATACTTCCTAGTTCTAGTAAGGACTCTTGTACTTTTGTACGAGCTGTAGTTTATTTATCAAGCGGGAGGAACAACCACCCAGTATGCGTTACAGTAATCTAACCTTGAGGTCATGAACGCATGAACTAACTGTTCTGCATTCTTCATTGAGAGCATATGTCGTAGTTTAGATATATTTTTAAGATGGAAGAAAGCGGTTTTACAGATGCTAGTAACATGGCCTTCAAAAGAAAGATTGGTATCAAAGAGCACACCCAGGTTCCTAACTGATGACGAAGACTTAACAGAGCAGCCATCAAGTGTTAGACAGTAATCTAGGTTATTACATGAAGAAGTTTTTGGTCCAAAAATTAGAATCTCTGTTTTTTCTGAATTTAGTAGTAGGAAATTACTGGTCATCCAGTTTTTTATATCAGCTATACATTCTGTTAATTTTGTGAATTTGTAGGTTTCGTCAGGGCGTGAAGAAATATAGAGCTGAGTATCCTCAGCATAACAATGAAAACTAACGCCATGCTTCCTAATGATATCTCCCAAGGGTAGCATGTACAGAGTGAAAAGCAACGGTCCTAGTACTGAACCTTGCGGTACTCCATATTTAACTTGTGATTTATATGATATCTCATCGTTTATTACTACAAACTGATAACGGTCAGATAAGTATGATTTGAACCATGCCAATGCAATTCCACTAATGCCAACATAATTTTCAAGTCTATTCAAAAGAATATTGTGGTCGATAGTGTCAAATGCAGCACTAAGATCCAGTAACACTAATAGAGAGATACAACCACGATCTGATGATAAGAGCAAATCATTAGTAACTCTAATGAGAGCAGTCTCAGTACTATGGTATGGTCTAAATCCTGACTGGAAATCCTCACAGATATTATTTCTTTCTAAAAAGCAACATAGTTGCGATGAAACTGCCTTTTCTAGTATTTTTGACAGAAAAGTAAGATTTGAGATTGGCCTGTAATTGACTAATTCTTTAGGATCTAGTTGTGGTTTTTTTAAAAAAGAGGTTTAATAATAACCAGCTTAAAAGTTTTTGGTACGTATCCTAATGACAAAGATGAATTAACAATATTAAGAAGGGGATCTATGACTTCTGGAAGCATCTCTTTCAATAGCTTAGTTGGTATGGGGTCTAACATACACGTTGATTTATTCTCGCATGCCCTGAAATCGCGAGATGTCAAGGAAAACATACAACTGTAAGTTAAATTAATTATATATTACATATAATTTGGAAGTAAAATATAACGTGTTGAACATTTTATTGATGTAAAGATGAGTGGGCTATGTATATTTTGTACATCATTTGCAACTGCTTTTTACAACTGAATTAGATAGACAATTTTAAAACTGTCTTCTGATAGTCAAATACATGAAATGCGTCATGTAAGTAGATAAGTGGTCAAGTGCAAAGACCGCAAGTGTGGGTATTTGGACAAGGCTATTGCCTTGCTTTGAAAAGCTTCTTAGCAAACTTTCATTCATAATGGTGTCGACTTGAATTGCCCTCGGGTGCAAAAATTAATAATCCTTTAGTAATCCTTTAGTGGGAGAGAGTGACTTTTGGTTTCCACTGAAGGATCCAGTGCGTTGCAGGCAATGGCTAAAGGCTGCAAAAGAAATTGTAAATACAGAGAGAATTAACACCGCAATGGAAAATCTGAAAAACCTCTGTGTGTGTATAGTACACATTTCAAACTGGATGACTAAGAACACAGTGTTTTATACCATTCTGTCAGTTCCCCCAAAATTGATCTTGGAAATGACTTGGAATATGTCACACAAGTTATATGGGTTATTTTGACAAATGTGGTACTATAATGAATTGTTATATGGAAAGGTGTTGCATTAAGATTCTTCAGAGAAGATTAAGTTTTGGAAAAACATGAGGGTGAATAAAAATTCCTCTGCTTCCACGCAAATGTTCGTGTTGAGTTTCAACTGGCCTGGCTTTTAAACAATTTCATTGGAAACACATTACTTTAAAGTTTTTATGTGGGCTCTATGGCAACAGAATTGGTACAACAATATCATATTTTTTTGTATTTTTTGCAGGTGGGTAGCTTGTTTCCATGGATGCACAGAGGGCTGTGTTTGTGCCTGGCTTTGTGCTGCGAGGTTTCCGTTGACGTCAGAGTCTCTGGCTGTAATCTGGAATGGTCACCATGGTTGCAGTGTATTTCTCTCTCTCTCTCTCTCTCTCTCTCTCTCTCTCTCTCTCTCTCTCTCTCTCTGTCTCTCTCTGGGAGTTGTTCCAAGCTATCGCTTGTCTTTTCCAGTTGAAATGAACAGGCGCATTGCTGTCTCTCTCTCGCGCGCGCTCTTTTTTTTTTAATTTTTTTTTTTTTTTTTTTTGCATTCTGCTGTCTGGAGACTGACTTTGGGTCAGTGACATAATTACTGTAGGTACTTGTTTAGAGAAAACTGGAAAAAAAAAAACTTTAACATTAAAAACAAGGCTATCTGTGATTTAGGCTTTGGCACTAGAAACAATCTAAACAATGTGGAAGTCACAAAACAATGACAATTAGGCAACATGTAATATCTACATTTCATGAAATAAAATTATTAATGTATCTCCTCTTTTGTTTTGTACCAGCAAACCGTGTTGTAGTTAGGGAGGAAAAAAGAGCAGAATGGTGAATGACGGAGATCCAGTGTGATTCATGCTGTGACTTGTTCCATGTAGCAGTGTCACGCAAGATTATGGAGAGATGGCGTTCACCATCACTGTCTGGGAGTCTCAAAACATATGTATATATATATATATATATATATATATATATATATATATATATATATATATATATATATAATATATATATATATATACAGTACAGTCCAAAAGTTTGGAACCACTAAGATTTTTAATGTTTTTAAAAGAAGTTTCGTCTGCTCACCAAGGCTACATTTATTTAATTAAAAATACAGTAAAAAACAGTAATATTGTGAAATATTATTACAATTTAAAATAACTGTGTACTATTTAAATATATTTGACAAAGTAATTTATTCCTGTGATGCAAAGCTGAATTTTCAGCATCATTACTCCAGTCTTCAGTGTCACATGATCCTCCAGAAATCATTCTAATATGCTGATTTGCTGCTCAAGAAACATTTATGATTATTTTCAGTGTTGAAAACAGTTGTGCATTTTCCTTTTTTCAGGATTCCTTGATGAATAGAAAGTTCAAAAGAACAGCATTTATCTGAAATACAAAGCTTCTGTAGCATTATACACTACCGTTCAAAAGTTTGGGGTCAGTAAGAATTTTTATTTTTATTTTTTTGAAAAGAAATTAAAGAAATGAATACTTTTATTCAGCAAGGATGCATTAAATCAATCAAAAGTGGCAGTAAAGACATTTATAATGTTACAAAAGATTAGATTTCAGATAAACACTGTTCTTTTGAACTTTCTATTCATCAAATAATCCTGAAAAATTGTACACAAATATTTTGTACAATTGTACACATTAAATGTTTATTGAGCAGCAGATCAGCATATTAGAATGATTTCTGAAGGATCATGTGACACTGAAGACTGGAGTAACGATGCTGAAAATTCAGCTTTGCATCACAGGAATAAATTACTTTGTGAAATATATTCAAATAGAAAACAGTTATTTTAAATTGTAATAATATTTCACAATATTATTGTTTTTATTGTATTTTTAATTAAATAAATGTAGCCTTGGTGAGCAGACGAAACTTCTTTTAAAAACATTAAAAATCTTAGTGGTTCCAAACTTTTGGACTGTACTGTATATATATATATATATATATATATATATATATATATATATATATATATATATATATACAGTACAGTATGTATGTATGTATGTATGTATATATATATCAGAATGAAAGCATTACCATTTAAGAAGTACTAGAAGGGGATTGCACAAAGAAGTTATGTGTAAAAGTCACTAGACTCAGTGCTCTTTTATATGTTTTACGTGTTCAGCTGTTTTGTTTGACTTGTTTGACTTTATTAATGTCGGATTTGAAGCACAACCTCCCATGGTGCAAAATCAAATATTAATGCATATTTTAAGGAAAGGCTGAAAGCTGTTTAATTATTCCATGTTTTTAATGAGCTGTGTTGATAGTCACCAGAAAAGACATTATGAATTAGTTCTCACACTAAACACCTTTTACATGAGAAACATCACTACTGAATTATCATTCAAAGAAAGGACATTCAATAAAGCTTTGGTCTTTGAGAATCACTTTGAATCACCTTTTTACCCTTTCTTTTCTTTCCTTTTTCACTTTCTACTTCAACCTCTTTGCTTTGCTTTAAGCACTTTTACGGTAAGCAGAAACTCTCCTGCCTGTCAGCATTGAAAATGAAACAAAGGGCATGAAATATTTTGACCTTTTCTTTGTTTCATTGTTTGATTAATGGCATTCATTGTGGAGTCACATGCACACTTGTGACCATTTAGCCTTTTCTGTGTAACTACAGAACATGGAAACTCCAATCCTTCCAGACAAAATCATCTATTTATTCATAGTGGAATTGTTCCTTTTCTTCTGGATGGAACTCAGAACTAATCATATGACAATATATGTTATGCCATCAGATATGTAGGACCAAAGGGCATTTGGAAAAATGAAAAATGTAATTGCCGTAAATGTCAAAATAATGAAGCAAGTGGTATTTTAAAGAAAGAGTACAAGCATACTTTTTAAGCAAACGTTTCACAGATTACTAGGTTATAAATAATAAAACAATATATATAGAGAGAGAGAGTTCAAAATGAATACAAAGTATTGAGATAAGTAACACTTTATTTCAATAGACCACTTTAGACATTCTACTAACTATAAGTAACTTTGCAACTACATGTCAACTTATCCTACTAACATGAACCTAACAGTCTACTAAGGGGCCATTTACACAACACCTTTTTTACTGAAAAAAAAAAAACACAACAACAACAGTCTTTTACAGAACAACAGTGTTTTGGGGACCCAAAAATGCAAACTTTTGAATACAGATTTCAAAGTGCAAGTTTTTGAAAACAATACCGTAATCGTCTCCATGTGAACTACAAAAATGTGAGTTTGTGAAAACAGTGACATCATGCGCATGTGTTTTACATGTTTAGTCTATATGCAAGTCATGCTTCTTCACAAAGTGACATAGCCAACTACTGGCCTGGCATGAATGACACAGCAATTTTAATTGTTTTCTTGGATCCATGTGAATTCCATTTGTATGTCTCATACTCTAAAGAGAGTTGGTTGACATGTAGACACAAAGTTACTTATAGTTAGTAGAATCTCTAGAGTGGACCATCAAGGTGTAGCCTTGAGACATTTGTGCTTGTGTAAGTTAGTGAATTATGTTGAAAAATTTGATTAATCTCTACACCTGTGGTTATGCACCTGTGTGAACTTGAGGAGAACAGACCTCAAACATCCACTAAAACACCAGCTGATTAAAAGATATTCCAAACAGCGCTAATAATAACTGTCAAGGTATGGGCAAGGAATATAATAACAGCCGTTTTACTTTTTTAAACAAAGAAGATAATCCAAACATGAGGCAAAAATCACCATAAGAGCTTCACAAACATAAAGACAATATCTGGACAGTGAGTAGAACTGAAGTGAGGGCTTATATACATAGGCGATAACAAACTAAACAAGAAACAGGTGCACCAAGTAATCAGTAACCATGACAACAATCTAGGGCATAATTAGTAACCTATAGGGAACAGAAAGGAATCACAAGAATCAAACAGAAGCAGATAAGCAAATGCACCGTCCACAGAACAGAATGTAAAGCTGACCATAACAGTGTCTTTAGCTGAATTCAGAACCCCATACTACTCGTACTATTTCTGCCATAGAAAGATAGGCTAAACGTAGTACATGTAGTAATTGCATTTAACAATGTAAAATGACTATTTTATTAACAAAATGGGTAACATTTTAGAATAGTTCTTTCATTAATGAATAACTACACAGAAACAAATGAGTAACACACTATTAACATTCTAGTAACTACTATTAACTAACAAGAAACTCTGATTAACAGATTAGTAAGTATCAGTGCTCAGTTGAATGAGGTAGTTCATTATTAGCTAATCAGTAACTACAGTTTTTTCATACTTCCCAGAGAACTACCAAGAACTACTATATGCAGGTTGAAAAAAATAGTAGTTATTGATTAGCTAATAGTGAACTACCTCATTCAACTGAGCACTGATACTTAATAATTCGTTGATCGGAGTTTCTTGTTAGTTAATAGAGTGTTAATAATGCTCTACTAATTTGTTCCTGTGTAGTTATTCATTAATGATGGAGTGTTTTCACAAAATGTGTTTTCATGATTAGAACTCAAACGCCTTGTAAATGCTCAGTTCAGCAGTGAGGTGTGGTCTACACATTACGTAATGGCAACACATGACTTGCTTCTAATAATGTACTGAATGTCCTCACTGCTAATTCTGTATTTCTGTGAAACACCTTCCAACCAAACCAGCTGATGTGGTTGTCTGCCCAAAGCTATTATTATTGTTTCTGGCATTACAACTTGAAAT
Source organism: Chanodichthys erythropterus (assembly GCF_024489055.1). NCBI lineage: Eukaryota > Metazoa > Chordata > Actinopteri > Cypriniformes > Xenocyprididae > Chanodichthys > Chanodichthys erythropterus. The sequence continues at coordinate 53,762,233 of NC_090223.1, read as the reverse complement.
ATTCTCTCAGATGAGAAAGGAATCTATTGTCGCAATTCCACTGGAGTGTCGGGGATTCCTGCGAGCGTTTTATCTGTTTCAGATCAGAACTCCAAAGAAGAACTAAAGCACCTCAGGCCTTCTGACTGGTCTGTTTTGTAATTTTACCCTCATTCCCCCTGAATTTCTTCTGAACAGGGAACACACTGCAGGGCCTTTTGAGGGAAAACACCGTCCAAATGTTTTTGACACAAAGTAGGAACATTTGCCGTTTCAAGCCCATAAAATCTCAAACCAAAACTGCATCCAAAGTTCTATGGAAACTTGAAGCACACGCAACCTTGAGAAATGTAACATGCTTATCTACCTGTTCTGAAGTATAAATAGTTCTTCCACTGTTTTACAAGTTATGAAAATGGTTCCTTATTTAAGTTAATAATACCCAGTGCAGTTTGCGAATGATGTCATCTGCTTTTTACTGTTTCCATGAACTCTGTTGCACTGCTATTTTAACATGCTGTTGTAAGCAGGATGTTGCAATGCTCGTTTTAGCTTTATTATTGAGCAATGCTGACAGATATGAACAGGGCTCTAATGCCATTTAAGATAGTTAGTAATCAAGATTAGTAACATCCTGTATGAGAGCATTTTAACCAGTTTCACAGAAGTCCTCTTTGAGAAAGATTAGTTTCCCTCCTAAGGAATTCAATACTCATACATAATTGCTCATGTTTATGAGGTTAGTGAAAGAACATATTTGGCATGTAGCTTGTCCCAAATAGTGTGGTTTGCTGAGGATTGTGATTCTTACGATTTTGCCTGCAGACAATACATGGCCAGGAAATTCTCACGGACTGGAGGAGCGACCCAAGCCATCTTTAGAAATGTGACTGTATAAGTAAACGGTCTTCAACCTTGCTCCTTTGGATCTACTGTCCTGCAACGTTTATATCCATCCTGCTTCAGCACAACTGTAGGAGCTGTTGTTTCAACTAAAAATGGAACATTTTTTATGCGTTTTGGTCATTCATTTATATGAAAAATGGCGTTTGGGGGGCATTAAAATGCACATTTTTGAAATGGGTTTCAAAGTGCAAGTTTTTCAAACTTTAACCGTTAACGTTATCTTCTCCATGTAACCTACAAAAATGTGAATTTGTGAAAACGGTGATGCCATGCACATGCGTATTACATGTTCAGTCTGCGTAGTGTTTCTTTACAAAGTGACATCGCCATCTACTGGCCTGACATGAATAATACAGCATTTTTAGTGTAGGGATCATTTTGACAACGCTGTTATCTGTACACGAAAAACAATAAAAAATTCTTAGTACATCATTGTTTTTGTAGGGATGTGTCGCATTTTTTGAGCCGACACAAATACCAATTTTATCAATCAATTATTGGCCAATTCCAATGCTGATATGTAATGAACATGGACTGGATCCATATAACATTCAGCAGGCCAACATAAATACAACAGAACAAAGACTTAGTGCTTTTTGGCTAGGTTTAACAGTGGTTTTCAGGTACAGAAATAAAATAAACAAATGCAAATTAACACTGCATATTCTTCACGGTATAATGGAAATACATATTAATCTTTATTAAAGTTACAAAAGTTATTAAGTCAAAAGTAGTAAGCAATTTTTTTGTCTTTTGTTGGTTGATTAACAATATAACAGCAGCAGCAGCACAGCAGGAATATTAGGCTGCTGTCACTTTAAGAGACTCACGGATCCAATATACTGTTACACAAATGTTTTATTTCTCAGCTGTTTTTGTTAATTTAAGACAACACCAACTGTGTTTACAAGGATACTTACCAAAATGTCCATTTTGATATAATTTGGTGTGAATTAGAAGACACGAAAGACATTCAGAATTTGCGTGCTTTCTGAGACACTGCTTTCTGGACGTGTGATATGTATGTGTGTGAACTTCTCTCACAGTGAGTAGAATTGAGTGATATTCCCTAACAGAATACCTTAGCAACCTTATAGCATCACTTTGGCAACCATCTTGAACACCCTAGCAGCCACATAGCAACGTGGTAAAACATTAACTTAGCCCTAGCCACCATCCAGAACACCAAAGAAATGAGCAATGCTTTACACACTGAAAACAAACAAACCAAAATGTGGCGAGGGGGGCGTGGTTTAGCGGGGTCTGCAACAGGTGTTCGTGATTTACATTCAACCCGTTCAATCACCGCACATCCCCAGACACTCCCTCCTGTTGCAGACCCCGCTAAACCACGCCCCCCTCGCCACACAAAAATATTACAATATCTTAATATCTTAATAAGAAGATTAGTCCACGGAATAATTAACATTTCCTGATTATTTAATCACCCCAAGGCCATCCAATATGTATATGAATTTCTTTTTTCAGCCAAAGAAAAATTGAAGGTGTAGTAGGTGTTCTGGGAAAATGCTAACTTTAGCCTGCTAGCATCGAAAGGGTACATCCCACCCTCCCTGCAAATTGCTCTCCCAAGCTATACCTCCTCGAAAAAAACCCACATGAATGCGCACAGACCAGAAGTAAGATGATCAAAGAATATTGGATTAATTCATGTGTCATTCTCCAGTGAGAAAACTTTACAGTACAGTGAGTATCAGTACTACAATAATGAACGTAAACAACTCAATTAGATGCAGCAAATGGATATGCTGGACATTTCTAATGTGACAGCTTTGAGCACAAATAAACAACATTATTGTCTTTATAACCAGAAAGTTTTAAGCAAAAATACATTGTAAGCATTGTCAGAAAATCAAGTGAAGGAACAACACAAAACTATCTTCCGTGCTAATGACGCTGAGGGTATTTTCATTGGAGGAGGAAACATGATGTTTTACTCATTGTTCCTAGCAAGACTCAGAAACAATGGTTGAAACATCTGCTGGTGGTGTCCTTATGAATCCATGCACCAAAGGTCTGGATGTTGTGGTTTGCTTGTAACTTTGAAAACATAAAAATAGTTCCCAATAATTCCCAACCGCTTGGACAGAACGGAATGATTGAACAAACTTTTTATGGTCCTACGTCTTCCACAGATGATATATATTTATAAAAATACATTTAGATCGCTTAATATAGTGAGAACCCCATGCCAACATATAAGTATTTTCTAGTGAAACAATCAGTCATTTTCAGAAAAAAAATGTAAAAAAAATTATATACTTTTAATCTACAAACGATCGCCTAGGTCCAGTTCTGCGAAATGCGTTTACGAGACTGTTGAATTCACGACCTCTCACGTGTCGTGACATATGTGGCAAAAGAGGGCAGAGTGCTGTCCAAAACAAATGGTCATTGCTATATATAAGTATTTCTTTCAGTTCATTTTTCAGTTCATTTTCAGTTCATTTTTCAGTTCTTTCAGTTAGAAAAGGTCAGTTTGTGTGTGTATCCTGTATGTAAAATCCTCTAGTAAACAATGGGATGATTCTTGCTGCTTACGTCATGCATGACCTTTCAAACCATAAATAGATACGTAACATTCATATTGGAACTTATTTGAAATAGATACCTAGCAGTCAAAGCCAGTGTGTCAACGCTCAAAAGCATCTGCAACCATAGTTATACACAGGATATACAGGTTAAAATGATGTAATATGGAGTTAATGCAAACCAACGCATTCTCACCTGTGAAAGGTTATCCTATTTCTTCAGGAACAAACGTTCTGTTAACTTTACTGGAAGAACATTTGTTCATAAGTTTCAGAGAACCTTGACAGAACGCTAAAGTTATGGGAACGTTTCCTCTTAGCTGGATATACTATGCACAAAGTAGTCATTTTGTCATCCAGCAACAACTGAGTGCATGAAGTGTCCAACATTCCACACTTCTTTTTTTCCTTAAGTGCATCATTCAGGAATTTAAAGTGCACTTTTTCTTTTTTTTATTGTAAACACTACTTACACTATTTATTCTACAAAACGCCATAAATAATGCTCAAGAATTTGTGCACCTCTAGTTTTATTATTCTGTGACTTTATTTGAATGAAAACATTAAATAGTATGTTGCCCTGTGAACGCGTTAAAAAGAAAGTCTGGAAATGTCATTGCGTCAATGAGAGTTCAGGGTATTATGTAATTCTGTAACATGTCCTCACATGGTTAAAGTAGTCATAGTCAAGACATAACAGCACAATTAGTGTGATTATGTATGTGTAGGTGTGTTTACATACAGCACTTGTATGGGTTGGAGTGAGATGTGCCCTGTCTGACTCACTCTACTTATCCATTGATAAGTCACGCCAAACAAGCACTCTGAAATCCAAGATTTCTTGGATTATGAGTCTGTTTGGAACAGTATGTTTTAAACTGTAGACTTTTGGCAGTGACCAGCCACTAAATTTACACACAGAGCACAAGGCTTTCGAAATGTTGACGACAACCCTCTCAAAGCCTCTTCCCTGCACAGAGATTACATCATTTCCCTTTCGTCATACGGGAAAAGCGCAGCCACACAGTTGCAAATGAGAAAAATGACAATGGGGACGTCCCTCTGATCGTGATCGACGTCTTCTCATTTTACTACAGCATTGCATGTTGTAAGCATTGAGTGTCCATAAAGGCACCGCTTTATTTTCATAGACATGTGAGATAAGTCTTCTGAGAAGTTATGACATCAGTTGTAAAGTTGGGTTGGAAGTTGATAACCAAAAATGACTTGTGAATATAAAAAGAGCTGCATTTTTGCTGTTTCTTTTTGGTAGTTTTTGGTAAATTCCTTAATATTTGATCGCACTGTTGTCGATGAATCATTGTGGTGTCATACTTCCACTTAAATATTTTAGTTTTGCTTACATATAATATACTTCCTTGAATGGTTTCTCTTTAAATCTATAACTTCCTTATTTCTTAAGAAATGAACCCTGTAGAGGCAGCACATGTTGAGCTCAGGAAAGACAAAAGCAGGGTGGCACACCACTTGTGAAAGAGAAAATTAAAAAGCTAAAGAAGTCGTGGAGTGTTTACGACAGCTCGCTGCTTACAAGCTCACGGTGTTGCGTAACTACAAAGAAGTTCTATGGAATCACATGATCACTCAATCGGCTACTAGAGAATTTCACATTTGATTATGGAGTACACTGGAAAGCTCTGGCAGCTGGCTTAGAGCTGAAAAATGACGTTAACCCCATCAGACCTTATGAAAGGATCTTTTGTGTTTTGTTTTTTTTTAACACAGCAATCAAAAATAAAAACAACTGTTGGTAGTGCTTGCTATTGGTTTAAAGATTTGAACACACCTCTAGCATACCTCTCAGTGTTAAACTTCTGTTCTAAACTCATTTTGCGCCTTTAGAGAGAAGTGTGTTGTTGTATAAGCGGACAATAAAATGGGAAAAATTATATAGACTTCCAATGAAAGAGGGAACTGAACCATATCTTGAGACGATTAAATCATAGAGACCTGAGGGTGAGGTTTTTCCTTAAATATCTTAGTAACAGTGTTGCCAATTTAGCAACTATGTTGCTAGATCAGTGACTTTTCACACCCCCTTAGTGACTTTTTACCAAAAAGCTACTAGAAAAAAAAGTTGTGACTTTTTGGACTGCTTGTTAAAGGAATACTTCACTTTTTTTAACAATTGGCTCATTTTCCAACTCCCCTAGGGTTAAACAGTTGAGTTTTACCGATTTCAAATCCATTCAGCTGATCTCTGGGTCTAGAGGTAGCACTTTTAGCATAGCTTAGCATAGTTCATTGAATCTGATTAGACCGTTAGCATGTCCAAAGAGTTTCAATATTTTTCCTATTTAAAACTTGACTCTTCTGTAGTTACATTGTGTACTAAGACCGACGGAAAATGAAAAGTTGACCTAGAAAATTGCAGCTTTTCATTTTCCGTTGGTCTTAGTACACAATGTAACTACAGAAGAGTCAAGTTTTAAATAGGAAAAATATTGAAACTCTTTGGTCATTTTTGAGCGACATGCTAAAGGTCTAATCAGATTCAATGAACTATGCTAAGCTATGCTAAAAGTGCTACCTCTAGACCCAGAGATCGGCTGAATGGATTCGAAAAAGGTAAAACTCAACTGTTTAACTCTAGGGGAGTTGGAAAATGAGCCTATGTTCAAAAAAAAGTGGAGTATTCCTTTAACATGTAGTCAGTCTATATATGACACTCGTTCCTTTGTCTAACAGAAAACCTGTAAATGAGAACAGCTTTATAGGACATTCAGCTATATATTAAGTTAAAATACATTAAATGAGCACAGATTAGAAGAGAAAACAGATGTAAAGGGCCGACAGTTGGTGCATTACGTCAACATGCGACATTTAAGCCGTATTTACACTGCAGGTTATGATGCCTAACTTTGATTTGTTGACTATATCTGAATTATTTATTTATTTATTTTTTGATGACTAGCTTACATGTTCTTTCTTTTAAAAGTTATCCATAGCCAATATCTGCATTTACACTGTACACCTGGCGAAACAACCCAAGGTAGAGGTACTGACCTGGAAAAGCTAAGGTCGAAAAGGAAGTAAAAATGGTGTGATTTGCAATAAACACAGACGAAATGAAAATACAAGCTTTTGCTTTCCGCAGGATCTTTTTAAAGGTCAGCAAAAGGGTCAGCAAAGGGAAAAAAGGAGAGCTATTGTTTCAGCCAGGGCATTGAAAATAGTCATGTATGGGAATTCGCTACTGTCACATTTTCAATGACGTACGACTGGCATTGACAGGGGAATATCCGACCTGTCCACTTACATGGCAGACGCAAATGCACATATTTGATTCATATCAGATTTATTTCCTGGAAATTATCTGAGAATATCGGAATCCATATGCTTTTTTTCCTGCTTACACATTCATGGGTCATATTCGATCTGGGCCATATGGGAGGAAAAAAAATCACAATTGGGTCACTTTCGTGTAACGTAAATGCAGACTTTCTGAGCAGGCTTTAGCTACTTTCCAGTGAAAATAGTTGGCAACGCTGCTTAGAAATGTAGATGTGCCCTGGAAACCACCTACAACACCTTGACATCAGTTGTGTATATAAGAACAGTTAGTTCAAATACAAATTTGAGTTTCAAATTTAAAACCAAAGGTCACTGTGAGGTAAATTATGATTCCTATGTGACTTGACTAGTACAAAAGCAGATTTTTTTATTTTAGGCAACACTTTATTTTAAGGTGACATAGTTATATGTTACTACATGTACTTACTATAGTAATTGTGTGTTATTATGCATAATTAACTAACCGTAAACCAAACCTTAACCCTAATTGTAACTCTATAGTAAGTACATGTATTTAATTATTATTACTTAGTACCTATTTGAGTACTTACAATGTAACAACGTCACCTTAAAATAAAGTGTAACCGAATTTTGTAGTTTAAGTACATTCTTGTCTTTCATGGTATATATTTTTTTATTTTATTATTAATGGGGGTTGAAGTTGTTGAAGGCACATATTGACAGTGTTGGGGGTAACGCATTACATGTAACATCAGTTATGTAATCAGATTACTTTTTTCAAGTAATGCATTACTTTTAAATGTTCAACAAAATATCTGAGTTACTTTTTCAAGTAATGCAAGTTACTTTGTTTTCCCATTTATTGGCTGACTTTGCATTTCCTTCAGGGACCTTTACATAGAACTTTTATTTTTGTTAGTAAAAAACAAAGAAGCCCAGATGAGAAAAAGTAACACAAAGTTACAGTGCATTACATTCTATAAAAACGAATGAAATCAGTAACGCAATACTGTAACACATTACTTTTAAAAGTAACTTTCCCCAACACATATCGCATATTTACAGCTGAGAGACTTCGCACCCAAACAGCTGACTATCACTGAATTCTGGTAAACGCAGAGAGATGAGTTTGTTCTGCACATGCGTGCAGCAGCTGTTTGCACGCCTTTGGGTGGCTGGTATGAAACTGTTTCCTGGGTACAAGTCTCATAGCTCACATGTGTTGTGAGACAGGCATGTTTTTTCTCGCTTTACTGTAAACGTCAGTATAGCAGGAAGAAGAAAAAGGCAAAGGGTTGTAAGTACGAAACGTCTGTTTGTCAGAAGCACCTTATTTCTCTGTGGCGAAAACATTTTTTCCCCCTCTCGACCAATACTCAAGATTTAAAATTTGACATTTTGTGCGATAAATCCATGGGCGTGACTTCAAAGCATTTGGTTTGTGTTTTATTGCAAAACTCTGTAATAGTTCTGGAAGGGGATAATTTGGCTTTCTGCTTGAAACCAAAACACAAGTTTAGGTTTGAACATGCATGGATCACCGTAGTGTGGTTTTCAATGAAAAAAGTGTGCACTGAATGGCAGCTTAAAAAGTAACTTCATCAAGGTCTGAACTAATACAAATTTATTTATTCTGTTAGTGTATTGATCGTCACATGTGCATTCTCTTACTCACATAAATACAATCACTCTCTATCACACATTCTCAGACGAATCCTCAAACACACTCCCCAGCTGTGAAAGTACAGCACATGCGTTCCAGTCCTGTTCGCCACAACACAGCGTGACTTTACAAACCTGACTGGTTTCCCAGCAGACTTAGTTCAAAAGAGTTCAAAACAGTCACACCTCTTCCCTTTTATCACAGACTCTATACCGAGTAAAGATAGAATCGTTTAAAAAAAAAAAAGAGAGATCAGCTGTTACCACACACACACACACACACACACACACACACACACACACACACACACACTAGTCAAAGGTGTGGATGCTTGACTGAATTTAATGATTAATGGAGTTTTAAATATATAGAGTTCTGCTTAAATGCTTGAAATGAGTTTTCTAGACAAATATAAATGGTTTCTGAGTATTCAAGTTCTTTACAATACAATAATTTTACTTGAATTAATTTGTATTCATTCAGCATTCAAATGTTTAAAAAGATGTACCACATCAAGTTTGTTGAGAAAAATCTTTTGAGATCCATAAGCTAGACTAAAAAATAGATTTATATCCAAGTTTTAGTCACTATATAATTTCCGTTTGTGTTATTTAATAGTGGATGACTTATTATTTGCTATAAAATGTTAAAAATAGTAATAATAAAGGAATGAGTGTTTAAGCTATTAACTATTCAGTGTTTTGTAACCTTTTGGGCTTAAAATATGGATTACATTTTTTATACAAAAAGAAAATAAGGTAACTAGTAGACTTTTAGGTAAGGGCTAGTAAAGTAAGTTGGAGATAGTTACTTATAGTCAGACGTATGTAAAAATTGGCCTATTGAAATGAAGTGTAACGGAAAATAAAATGTTACGTGTTACATGTAGTTACTGTAACATATGTTTCTATCCCTAATCCTAACCCTATAGTAAGTACATGTAGTTACTCAGCACTTAAATGTACAGTGTAACAAACACACCTTAAAATAAAGTGTAACCATAAAATCGTACCATTTAATTGCAATATAACCACTTATCTCTCCTGGCATGTTATAGCTAAGTCATTCACTTTAGTTATCCAAGGTTGTTCTTTTAAATACTGTGTGTAAAACATTGACTGTAATCCCGAGCTTCCTCATATCAGTCAAAGTCTTACTGGAACAGCCTTGTCGGAGAGAGCGAGGGGAGGATCATTCCCGCTCACCAAAGTGAATATCTCTGAATCAACTTTAACCCTTCCAGGAGAGAATCTGAATCATAGGCGCCGGCAGCTCTGATTCATCTGCAATGTGAAGTATTTCAAACACTTTCAGACTGAGGAAAAATGAAAAACCCAAGACATGGAGTTCATTTTTACAAAAATAGTGCTCTTTAATAAATTATTGAAATGTTGTTGTTGTTGTTGTTTTTTTCATATATAAATATAAATACGTTACATCATAACATGGTTGAGATGTCTTTACAAAAGATAACCGATCTGAATTCATCTTCATATATGTAAACATTGTCTTGTATGACAAGGTGAAACATGGGTGATCTTTTAGACACAAGACCACTCACACATGTTAATACATTCAATAACAAACAGCAGTCTCATTTCAACTGCTCCTAACACAAACACTACAAACACACAGAAATTTTGTTCAAGCACTTTCAAGTACAAGCAGAATGTCCATTTTTATGTGTTTTATCTGAGCTGCTTTGACTCTTTTGTTCCCACCCAGAAGTCATTTCTCAACAACAGCATGTCCGCTGTGCCTCAGTGCTTTGCTGTTACTCACTTCTTCCTTTTTCCCTTGAAAGGCACAAATATTTACTTGGAAGAAGGCGGTGGCGGCTGGTTTCGGTTAAATGGCTTGCTGTCTCCCTGCTTGGCGGAACTCGCAGATTCGAGGCAGTGATTGGTGCCCGCAGATACTGGCACTGGTAGGCAAAGGAACAGTACAAATGTGCATTCACTGGCAAGAACGAGGCTTCGTGATCAGTCATGTGAGAATGCATCAGTGATAGTACTCATGACAGTACTCGCCAACTCCATGTACTCATGAACAGTTCAATACATCTTGGCCCATCGAGCTTCCAAGGCCCATGACCTTTGAGGCTCATCGGACTAGCTTCAAGCTCCCTCATCGCCTCCCGTTTCTTCATTCAACATAGCTCAGACCACAGATCAGTGCATCTCTGTTGTTTAAATGGGAGCATCGTACTCTTGTAGGAAGTCTTTGAGCTGTTGTGGCAACTGCTCTTTTTTCCCAGAAACATCTATATGTCCATTCACAGTCTTCCTGCATAGATGCTGCAGGGAGGACATTGTGCAAGGTAGGGGCCTCAACAGCTCCAGGGGGATTTTCTCGCCCCCGGTGTAGATGTAGTAGGCGCTCCGAGAGTTTCCAATAGACAGAGCGCTTCTGGCCGAGGGCATGTAGTGATGGACGAGCTTCAGCACGCAGTCGAAGCGTGGCACCGACTGCATGCTCTTGGAGTCCGTTTGTAGGAAAAACGACTTGTTGTCGCACTGCATTCGCAGGTTCTTGGTGCCCGACTCGGTCTTCACGCTGAGCGTGAAGAAGTGTCGGTTGTCCGAACTGTCTCTGACCAGAAAGGTCCCGCTAGGCTCCGAGTTCAACAGGTGGTTGGCCTCTTTGCCGCTGATGGAGCCCCAGTAGAAGCCGCTCTCCTGGAGCATCCTGATTGCATGTTGCACCATCTGGTACTGAAGCTTGGAGCTGAAAGTTTTGTAACGGTGAGACGGCAGCCGCATGCTTGCGTCGAACAGGCTGCTGCTCATTGCGTTGTCAAACTTGCTGTGGGTTACCATGGCGCTACACACAAACCTTGAGCTGACGGGAATGGTTACGGTGAGCCTCTCAAAGCTGGTAACAAGAGAGAAAGACTTAAGATGAGTACCACAGGAAACACATTCAATAAGACTGCATTTTTAAAAGTGTAGGGGTTTAAAGCCAAAACATTTGATACTGTTCTATTATTGCAGATTGAAGTACATGTAGGAAAGATACCCAACTTATTCAAGTATAAATCTTTTTTGAATTTTCTATAATTATTATTTGTTGGCAAAATTGAACATTGATAGGTTAATTCTTACTCCTTATATTGGCTATACATAAGTATATTGTATATTATGTAACTATTAAGGAGTAAGAATTGTTAAGTTAAGCAAATAAAGGCTTAATAATCATAAAGATGCCTTAAGTATAAAGTCAGAGCACTCTGATTAGTTTAGCAAGAATATATTCTGAAAGCCTCTCTTACCTTTTGAGTCTCTTTTGGTAGATGATAACTTTTTGTGTAATATCCAAAGTGTTAAGTCTCTCTCCTCTGGCTGACTGCGTTAACTCCTGCCTTGTTAAGAGAAGTTAGTGTTTCTTCGCAGCGCCGTACTGAAGTTCTCTGTTATTTGTAGTGGCCTCTCGTCATGTTCTAGTTTAGCTCCGCCTACCAGGGTTCTTCCAGTAAGGGTAGGTTGTCAGTAATACTATTCCTGGTAGAAATGCTCTTCCCCTCCCCCTCTCTGCTCTTCCAGATCTACCGCCTTACTGTAAACGTATTCCCTACCACAACACCTCCCCATTGTTGATGAACAGATACCGTTTCCTAGTAACAGTGCTATAGTACGAGTTTACGCGAGACTTAAGGCACAAATTCGCCATGTGTGCATTCATGATAGTGTTTAGGTGACATAGAGTATACCAAACTTATGGTGTTTAACATATTTGTGGCCAACAACATGATTAAACCGAATAAAATACGAATCGTGAGCTCTGACACAAGATAGATGCGTCAGCCATGATAGTAAGCATATCTATCCACAAGAGGACGCTAATGTTATCGGCTTATATTTGCTATTAGAAGATGCTTTGTAACTAAATATATAATAGTAAAATTAACAACAGCAAGGTTGTAGAAAGCACACTTTTTTATTTATTTTTTTACTAGAAACGTTAATAATTATAATGAAAGTTGTGCAAAACGTGTATTTTAAACGATGCTGGCATACTAAGCAGAGTAAGATTTCCAGGAGACTGGTGTATTCATACATTAAAAAAATAAAGAAGCAGAATAAAACTAAAAGCATTAAATATAGCTACATCTAGATTGAGTAGACTTGTACAGATGTGCACCTTATTAAGCCTATTGTATATATATATATATATATATATATATATATATATATATATATATATATATATATATTCATAAATATTCATTCATAGAAAAAAGTATAAATATTCATGTATTTTTGATACATTAATTGCACATTGTATGTATCTAAAAGGCTATGAAATACAATAAAAAAAATACAATAAAATATATAATGGGTAATTACTTCAATGGCATTAAAAAGAGAGAGAGAATTCAGTTGGCCAGTTTCTGGAGAAAAAAAGAAAAAGAAAAAAACATTGTCTTTTCCATGAATATTTATTTGAACACTTCCCAAACATGCCAATGGCCTATTAAAAGATTAGCATACAAGTATGCATTATCAAAAAAACAAAACAAAAAAAGTCACCTTGGCTAATCCGGTTTCACACAGATAATAGTCAAGAGAAACGGCGTGGAATGGCATGTGAGCGGTGAAGCCCATTTACTGAAAATACTGAATCTCCTCAGGCAGAAACGTCTGCTAAAATTACCATGAAAATATGGGTAGTCTGGCCGAGAAAAGGGAACAGAAAGACACATCGTGGGTCTCATTCGAAACTGGACAAAATAGAGTTGTGTTGTGAGAGTGTATCTGCTGGTCAGTTTTCCATTCATCCACAGAAGGAAAACGGCCCTGGACTTTCCAGACCGTTGTCAAATAGAGAGTTTTGCATAGAAAGGAATTTAAAAAAATGATGTCTCACTTCTTAAAGAGAATACAACAGAAAAACAGTATCAGGATCATCTTCAACCATCAAGAAGTCTTCCTGGTGTCAGTTTTCCTGCTAACCCAGATACACACAAATGATATCAAACTGTCTGTACTGTACATCAACAAATTGTTATACTTGGCTGCATCCTCTATTGACAACAGGAATAGAATTTTAATAATAAGTCAGTGCACTTCCCAGATAGCATTTGCTCAAAGCAAACATGTAATGTTGATAAATGGTATAAGATCCAGGAAGGGTTTTTTATTATATGTAAACAACATAGTTACCTTTAAGAGGAGTGAACATGAGCTGTCACTTATAAAGTTAATCTTGTAAAAGTACTCAGTCTATTGCAGAATAAAGGAGATGTGTGGGTCAGGGAAGATAAGAGTTGAATAAAAGGTTGGACCAGAACTTTTTTTTTTTTTTTTGGGGGGGGCCAGAATGAATAAGAGGATTTTACCGTAATACAATTCACATTAGTGTGAAATGATTTGGTAATTTCTAGGAATTTCGTATGAAGGCAGAATTGTCCTCTCTCTGGAAATCTCTCAGTATTTTCTGTTCTGCTTCCAGCTTTCCTTTTCTGAAATTTCACAAGTAAAGGGTGGTGGTATTACACATGCTGTGCAATCTGAGATTCATTTCTGTATATATATAGTCTTATCAGTCTTATCAAAAATGTATTTTATCAGATCTGCACTCCTATAAACAATAATTCAACAGAATCCTTACTGTAAATCAATGATGCTGCAGTTGCGTCTCATGGGTTTCTCTTCCTTCTGGAATACTTGCAGCTGTACACTCCTCTTCCCATCTTTGAGTACACTGTATTTAGATCACATTTTGGGAAGTTCTCGCCATATTCCAGGACATACAAAGTGCATATATAAACACGAAAAGTCATAAGGAAGTCTTTCCACATATAACACACTTATACGCTCTGGTAAAGCTCAGACACTTTATTCATTTTATGTTTTATGTATTTATAAGTAGCTATTAGCTATTTCCAGTTGTTTGTTGTTTTGATTTAAATGCTTCTTATATGCTTTCCATTTCAAATATGAAAGTTTTTAGTTGGTATATGGGATGGTATACCAATCATACCAACACATAAATTTGATTACTTCCAAATAACAAAAGAAAAAGAACTAGTGCCACTGAACTTATGTATCATTAAAACATTTTTAGTTTTTAAATCATTGAGTTTTAAAGTGATGCCTTTTTCTTAAAGGTACATTATGTAACTTTTGATTGGTTAAAAAAAAAAAATAATAAAAAAAATTCCATGTATTTTGCAGAAGAACATTAGCCACTTTTCCACTGGCTGAACGGTTCTCATTGCATAACCATTCCATTCCGTGTCGGAATTTTATTATTAATTTGTGTCTTTGCTCAAATAGAGCGCTTAGCCAGCTACGAAGAAACTGGTTCCAAGGCAACAGGCAAATGACCAATCCTGAGTGGAAACGTACCATCAACCGTGCCAAAAATAGTTTGTAATCGCGCCGTGCCGTACCAGGCTTCAGTGGAAACACAACTGGAACCGTTCCTTACCATTCTAAGATTCTAAGGCCCAATGGTGGAAAAGCAATTATTGTTTTGGTTGGACTGTATGGATGTATATGACCCTTCACAATAGATAACATTTTAAAATCAACTCTGTTAGAGAACTACATATGGGAATTTATCTGTTCAATAAAATACCTCACTCACCTGTTAAAGAGTTAGATCACCCAAAAATGAAAATTATCCCATGATTTACTCACCCTCAAGCCATCCTAGGTGTATCTTCTTTCAGGTGAACACAATTGGAGTTATATTAAAAAATATCCTTGCTCTTCCAAACTTTATAAACTGTAGTGAAGGGGGCTCAGGATTTTTGAAGCTCTAAAAAAACTCATCCAAACTCCACAAGGCTCGAGGGGGTTAATAAAGGCCTTCTGAAGTGAAGGCCTTTATAAAAATAAAATAAGGCCTTTATAAAAAAAAAAAAAAAAAAAATCCATATTTGAATCTTCATAAACTAATATAACTAGCAGATGGCCTAGGCAAATCAACTTATGCCAAAAGAGTAACTTCTGTCACAACATATGGTGTATTGACAAACACAGAAGCACAGAGGAGAGAGCAAAACAAAACACCGGTCACAAATTAGTAGTCTAAAATGAGAATTTTTAAAGAGAAATGTTTGCGGATTTTGATTTAAGAGAAGAAGAGCTTGAGTTTGTTGCACAGCCTTATCTGTTTGAAGCGCAAGAGGCTTCTAAGCTTACACTACTCCTACATCCTACTTCATACATCATGTCAGAAGTTACTTTTTTGTTGATTTGTCGATTTGCGTAGGCAGTCTGCCAGAAGCCAATTATTAAAGCTAATAAAGTTTTAAATATGGATATTTTTCTTACAAAAACCCATTGCTTTGCGGCCTTTATTAACCAACTGAGTTGTATGGATTACTTTTATGATGGATGGATGCGTTTTTTGAGACTTAAAAATCTTAAGCGCCATTCACTACCATTATAAAGCTTGGAAGAGCCAGTAAAAATATATATATATAAAAAAATATATATATAAAAATATATAAAAAATATATATATAAATATATATATATATATATATATATATATATATATATATATATATATATATATATATATATATATATATATATAATCTCTGATTGTATTCGTCTGAAAGAAGATTCATATTCACATAGGATGGCTTGATGGTGAGTAAATTATGGGATAATTTTTGGGTGAACTATCCCTTTAAGTACTAAAAACACCATCTCCGCTTTTACAACATTTCACATCCATCAGTCCTGGTCATCTGCATAAAACCAAGCCAATGTTGATTCTTGTTTTATTACAAACTCTGTCACATTCTCTTTTTGCCAGCAGACTGTCTTCTGTTCAACATTTGTTTAAAACAGGTGATTCCATGGAGGCTTGAGATTTAACGGCTCCATGTTAACCTTTCTCGCTCGTCGTGACAACTAACCTATGCCACTCCCACACCATACATACATCAACGCAGTCGGAGCAACTTTTCTCTATTATATGATATGACAAGACACACATAGGAGAGTGACGTATGTATGCAATTTCCCACTAAAACCATCCCGACAGGTCTAAAATATAAATGCTTATAATTTACTTACCATAGTGAAACAGGGATAGACAAAAACACATTTTGGAAGAAGGAATGATGGTGTATTTACTCGTTATTTCAATTGTGTACCTTTATTTTTTTTTTTTAAATAACTTTTTTTTTTTTTATTCACTGTGTGCAGAAAAAAACTACACTATTTAACTGAAATTTCTGGCAGTATGGTAGGATTCATGTTTTATCAGCTATATAATTATATTACAGCATTAACAGCCTGGAATATGTTGTACGTTGGATGAAATAAAGCCACTTACTTCCTTGTTTTAAAAGTGTTGAATTGTTCCCATGCAGGCATATAAAAATTCCCAGCAATCATTGCTTCCTTAAGCATGGTGCACATTGGCAACACTGTTCGATTTATCACATTATTACTTATTTGGCCTTACAATCGAGGTTAGTAAAATATTTTACAAGGGAACTTGATAAGCATTTTCACTTCTGCCTGATAAGATCTCAATGACGTTTCCTGTATGCCATCTGTGTATCATCATGATTCATTTCAGGGGAAAACCTTTACTGAGGGTACTCTTCAGTCTGGTGCTGAGGCTCTGAGCTTCATATTAAAAGAAACTAGCCTTATTCATTGAAGCCATGTGCTGTCTGTTGATACCACAATGCTTTCAGTCATATTGTTGTATTTTAAAAAAATACATTGTGGCAGAAGCTCGTTGGCATAATGGGATGGAAAAGAAAACACACCTACACCGGAGCTTCTGTAATTGTTTGATGTTTCCACATGATTTGTGAACCAGCGTGTATTATTTAAACATGATAATGCTTGTCTTTACTACAAGGAAGTAACCTGAAATGTTGGGAACTTCATTATCCTCATTTCCTTTTGGAAACAGAAAACCGTTTAAATTTGTTTTAGGAAAAAAATATTTGTTTAACAAATTATTTAAAGAAATGAAAAGGAAAATATCAGCATTATAACATTAATAATTTATGATCAACAGTATTGTGTGGTCCTGGTAATCCCTATGTTATGGGGACCCACAAGTATAGTAATATCAGTAAATTTTGACTTTCTGGGGACATTTTTTTTTTTTTTAGCAGAAAGTTTTCTGTGATGGGTAGGTTTGTGTAGGGGGACAGAATACACAGTTTGTACAGTATAAAAACAATTACACAAATGGAATGTCCCCATAATGATATAAATACCAGTGTGTGTGTGTTTGTGTGTGTGTAGTCCTGCTAAACCCACATTATGATGACAAAATGTCCCTATAATAATAATAATACCAGTTTATAAGTTTATCTTGTGGGAATAATAATGCAAATTTTCTGTGAGAGAAGTTTGCTGTGCAGAAAAAATACATCCTGTTTGCTTACATGAACTGCATGAACTTAGTGAACAAACTAATTAATTAACATTTTCCAGCCTACAGGCTCTATCCCAACTGGCACCCTTTGCTCTCACAGTCTAAAAATTTCCACTAACGGGCTCATTGAAGGAAAATAGTGGCTGCAAAGGGGGTGCTTGTGCATTTTTCATGAAATGGCAACCCCCTACGGATGAGTGCCTAGAACTTCAACCCTCCTCCTGGAGGCCCACTGTCCTGCAGAGTTTAGCACCAACTCCAATCAAACACCTGAAACAGCTAATCGAGATCTGTAGGATCACTTGAAAAACATCAAGCTGAAGCAAGTTGGAAATGAACTTTGCAGGACAGTGGGCCTCCAGG
Source organism: Chanodichthys erythropterus (assembly GCF_024489055.1). NCBI lineage: Eukaryota > Metazoa > Chordata > Actinopteri > Cypriniformes > Xenocyprididae > Chanodichthys > Chanodichthys erythropterus. Next base: position 53,744,126 of record NC_090223.1, on the reverse strand, counting down.
ATCAGGGTTGTAGACCTAGGTAGACTTAACAGATGTGAAAGTGAAGGCCATAATTCTGGAATCCCACTTCAAGTGTGATTTAGGACGGATTTATCTAATTCTCCCAGACAGCACATGTGATTAAGCAATCCAAATTTTAATTAAAGAGCACTTCATCTGGAAGGAATCTGTTAAAAAATGCATCTTCTACATGTTAATTTAACATCTTTGAGGAAACATCCATATGACATTCCATATGAAAATGCAGTAGCTATTAGAGTGTAAAACTGTAAAATGAAAAAGTTATGCTGATTTCAAAACAGAAGAGCTGTGTGAATGAAGAGCTGTCATGCTACTGAAAATTTAGCAGCATTTCTAATTAGGAGCAGTTTACACAACAACTGCATTTTAGGGATCTGAAAATGCAAACTTGAAAACGGGATTCAAAGTGCAAGTTTTTGAAAATAATACTGTTATCATATCCATGTAAATTACAAAAACGTGAATTTGTGAAATGCATGTTACGTATTCAGTCTATAGGCGCCATCGCCGTCTACTGGCCTGACAGCAGAATATGGCATTTTAGTGGTTTTCACAGATCCATGTGATTGAGGATTGATCTCGACGTTGTCGTCTGTATACGAGAAACGCAATGGAAAATCTTCTGAGTTTTTAGTACACCATTGTCATGTAAACGTACCCATGACAGGTTTTGTCCTTAAAACTCTTGCATGTGGGACTAATTTCTTATGCATCTCATCCCAAGCCTCTGTTGCCGATTCCAAAATGTCATTTGTAATGAAGGCTTGAGCCTTGATAGCAGAATAATACAGTTGATACAGTTATTAACGCAGTTAAGAGAGAGAGAGAGAGAATAAGCAGCATATGTGAATTAGCCTATCTGAGTCTGTATCTCTCACGGCAGCAGAGTCTCTACTAATAACGAAACTATACATTTATCTACCTCAAGAACCACACAGTTATTACCTCACTGGTGAGAAATGTCATGTAGCTTTAAAGGGTTAGTTCACCCAAAAATTAAAATAATGTAATGTATTACTCACCCTCATGTCGATCCACACCCGTAAGACATTTGTTCATCTTCAGAACACAGATTAAGATCCTTTGATGGCTCAGTGAGGCTTCTATTGAGAGCAAAGCCACCGAACCTCTCAAGATCCATAAAGCTACTAAAAACATATTTAAAACAGTTCATGTGAGTTCAGTGGTTCAACCTTAATATTATAATGCGACGAGAATACTTTTTGTGTGCCAAAAATAACAAAATAATGACTTTTCAACAATATCTGATGGCCGATTTCAAAACACTGCTTCTGAGCTTTACGAATCTTTCGTTTCAAATAATTAGAGATTCGGATCTCCTATCAAATGAATAAACTGCTTAAATCACGTGACTTTGGCATTTCAAACATTCGATTCATAAATCTTTGAAGCTGTGTTTTGAAATCTCCCATCACTAGATATTGTTAAAAAGTCGGTATTTTGTTTTTTTGGCGCGCAAAAATTATTTGCGTCACTTAATAATATTAAAGTTGAACCACTATAGTCACATGAACTGTTTTAAATATGTTTTTAGTACCTTTCTGGATCTTGAGAGGTTCGGTGGCTTTGCTCTCAAGATAACACCAGAATGTTAGCCAAAATTATGAGAACATTCCCTGTTAGCTGGGTTTATATCACTTTAGTCGAGTATACTGTATGAAATTGGATATACTGTATGTATTTATAGAACTTTATATGTACACAATACTATGAATTACATTTTGCGACGATAAACAATCATGCAGCCGAAATTTAGCTTAGCAACATGCTAATGCTAAACAATCAGATTGTTAAGGAGCACTATTTGTATGGCACAGGGTGGGTTTAGTGCAGACCCTACACCCTGGTGGTCTGAAACTCTCTGCTGCTTCTCAGAGGTGTGACTGTTTCCTGCTGGACTCGGAACTTCTTCTCATTCCATGGTTTCTGGCTGCTGTCTGCACTTCCTCCATGCTTCTCTACTCAGCCAGTGGGAACAGTACAGCAGTGTTCAACAAGAAGGAATCTGACAGTTACCCAGTTCACTGCCTGGCTGCATGTGCACCTTTAGTGCAGTGGAACTCTTTTATTCTTCTGAACATCTTTTGAGCTCAAATACCAGAGAGCTGAAACAGGCTGAGGCCTGTTATCTCAGGCCACTTCCTTGTTGTTCCCTTTAGATGAAAGAGGGTTCCGGCCTACAGGAAACTCCTCTGGAAGCATGCCAAGTCTCTCAGTCACAAGGGTTCTTGAGAAAGACAGAACAATCTGTTCCAACGGTATCAAATCAAAACAATCTGTTTGGCCTCTCGACCTCTGTTGGAGTTAGAGAAAAAACATTAGGAGCATTTTAGTCGAATTACACCTTAAAGGTGAACACTATTTATTTATTACAATATTAACAAAACCTCCTAGCTTAATGTAGAGATAGTTAAGTAAGCACCGGTAGGTTAATTGTCCCAAAATTTACACAATAATATAGCGGAATTTGATTTGGAAAATGTTTCAAGCTTCAAGTCTGTGATACAACTGCTTACTAACTTTATCTGTGATAAAGTAACGTTATCTGTCAAAGATACATTAAACATTATCCCTGTATCTCTCCACAAACATTTGTTTACATATTTTTTTTCACCATGTTTACAGGATTTAAATTACATGGTCATGACAGAAGTTGTATATTTCAATTTTAAAGTTTTGCATTATGCAACCTGAACAATTTTTAACTATCTACAACTATACAAAGAGCATAAAATAATCAAAAGTAAATTATTTAATTATTAATTATTAATTATTTTTTTATTGAATTTCCAAAGTCATTAAACATTTGGCTCAGATGTACAAGGTCACATAATGATATGTTATATTTAAGATTTATTGGCTTTTAATGGTCCTCCATTAACTTTCGATCATGTAGTTTTATAGGTTAGTGAATGTAGGTCAAAACAGAGCAGTAATTTTTGCCATTTAGTCATTTCTCATCATAAACATAAAGTACATGTGCATTTAAAGTAACCCTGGGGCTGCAATAAGGAAAGAAGATTTAATCTCAGGAAGATTTTGATCTCTGTTGATGCCATTAAAAAAGATATTTTGGTGAAACACACACAAGAAATGTATACACTTCAAATACTTTATTAAAGCCTATTCTATTAGATGTTTTTCAAGTGATGTGACATTTGTTTTATTTTCACTTGTATCCAGTAGGCCTGCTGAACAGTTTTGGCTAGACGTTTTGTGTGCTGAGTTTCCAAGAAGCTGTGGCTGCATCTTTATTGTTATTCCCACAATGCATCCAGTGTAGAATGAAACACAGCCGCTCTTGTGAGTTCAGCCTACAATAATATCTCTTCAGCAGTCTCTCTCTGAGTGTGTGTGCGCGCATGTGTGTGGTATGACCGGTATGATCGGCTGTTGCTGAATCAGGCAGGAGTGTGTGAGCGCGAGACCGGGAGGAGCTGCTCTCTTCTGGGAAACAGGCTGTAGTTAATTGGCAACCTGTGAATTCACACATGGATCTGTTTAGGAGAGGGGATGAGGAATCCCGCAAGTTCAGAGATCTGTCCTCACTCCAGCATGAGACACGAAAATCACGCTAGTCTCACAGCAGCTGCTGCTGCTAAGCGGGCATTGACTGCCCGGCATTTCCAGTATGTTGGCTGCCGCTCAGTTTCCCATCCAGTAAGGAAACCATGACACTGAGTTTGCGCACTGATGATGCATTTTTAAGTGAGCAGGATATACCGCATGTACTTGTTTTACACCACCCTCCATTAGTGCTGTTTGTTAAATGAAACATCACTATTACTGTAACTTTACAGTAAAGTCTCATTTGTTAGCATTAATGCATACTTTCTGAAGGCAAACATGTTAGCTTATACTTATGTATAAGCCTGTCAATATTTTTTGATATTATACAGTATTTGACAGAAGTGAGTACACCCCTCACATTTTTGTTAATATTTTATTATATGCAACAATTCTTTTTTTCAGATCATCAGAGAGTTCTTTGCCATGAGGTGCCATGTTGAACTTCCAGTGACCAGTATGAGAGAGTGAGAGCGATAACACCAAATTTAACCCTTAAATGCATGACTGTTTCGCCAATCATTCTTACATATTCCCAGATCTATAGATCACGGAAGGATCTCTACCTGTCGCGATAATATAAAACTCCTCTGATATTAGAGTAACAATTACAGAAGAATAAAATAAATCGTATTTTGTTACCTTTTGGAGCTTGAAAGGGCTCCGTTTGAGCAGATGTTTTATGCCATCATCACTGTCCTCGTCAGAGCTCATTTCCCAGTAAATTCAGCAAATAATGGGCCAGTTTTATGTTTGAGGTCACGAATATGAGCCCATTCGCGAATCTCAAACGTATTCTCAAAACTATATAATTTTCAACATCTTCAAAATCAATATTTCGATAGCTAACAGCGTCACCAGATTCATCCAGTAACAGTTAGTCATATTTGATTGCGTTCAGTACTTGTTCTGCAGTAGATTGCTGAGCCATTTCATGTTTTTCTTATTTCGTTTTCTGTCTGAATGAGTCGTCACTTCAGCATTGTGTATCAGACATTGCCATCTTGTGGAATGAAGGTGATTTGCACTTATTCCGTCATCTATGATTCAATTATTGTTGTGAAGAAAAAATATATAATACACTCATACACACCTCGGGTCGTTAGCGACCCTATACAATTTTTTAAAAAAATGAATACAAAAATAGGCATTCTTTTATAATTTTTTTTCTTGTTCTATTCTTTATAATGAATTGATTGAGGAATACCAAGAAGGTTGATGTCTAACTTTAAAAAATTAATGAGGAGGAGAGTAGTGAATGACTCGGGCCACTAAAGACCCGAGGTATGCATTTAAGGGTTAACACACCTGCTCCCCATTCACACGTGAGATCTTGTAACACTAACGAGTCACATGACACCCGGGAGAGAAAATGGCTAATTAGGCCCAATTTGGACATTTTCACTTAGGGGTGTACTCACTTTTGTGGCCAGCGGTTTAGACATTAATGGCTATGTGTTGAGTTATTTTGAGGGGACAGCAAATTTACACTGTTATGCAAGCTGTACACTCACTTCTTTACATTGTAGCATGTGTCATTTCTTCAGTGTTGTCACATGAAAAGATATAATAAAATATTTACTGTGAGATACTGTAGATGTAGGCCTATATAAAGATGTATGTTAAAAATCATACATTTGCATAGAGATTATTTTATGTTTTGTTTTCATAAAATTATCATATAAAACATATCATATAAAAAATTCAGTATATAGATATTATTAACTTAGTTACATATACAAATTTTATGATGGGTTTTTTAGTATGTTATAAAATATAAACATACCTGCATATATGGCAATGTCACTCTAGATGCAGGGTGAAATTATATATTATACTCTAGATATAACACGTCATATATTAGGCTACATTTCAGTATATGGGATAAGTCATCAAATCCTCAGTAAACACTGTCTGCAAGTATATTAATGATGGCAACTTTAATTTATTTCTTAAGAGGTTATTAATACATATAATTAATGCAAATAATGTTTCAAGTCATTTAAATGTGGAAGTGACCATAAGTGATTATGTCAGAGAGGGTCAGTTGTCTATTTTTACTAGCTTGGCCTGTCAGTTTATGTTGCGAACATGTTACAAACATCATAGATGGCCATTATACCATTGACAGAGTGATCAGCCAATCACAGCACAATGAAGGCACTGCAACCTCCCATGTGACTCTTTACCTGTGCCTCAGTTTCACACCACAATTCAGTAGCTTAGTGAGATAAAAATAATACTCTGAAGGGAAGAAAAAGAGACACTTAACCTCATACTAGCAGACTACTTTTACCATGTGATTTTCTTCCCTCAAAGACTAGTATGCAGTTCTGAAATCAGCAAATGATCTCAAGGGAAGCAAAAGAGACACTTGCTGAATTCAGAACCACGTACTACACTTACTATTCTTCGCAGACTTCGTAATATTATTACTATTTCTGCCATAGAAAGATATAGTATAAGTGTATGTGGCTCTGAATTCAGCAACTGCCTTCCTCTAAAATGAGTAATTATTTTACACATTATTTGAACTATAACTATGCATATTTTGCATTAGTTTATTTATTTATTTATTTATCTTTTGCATTTTTAAAAGAATGCACAGCCTATCTTGCCTTCTTGGCTGAAACATCCCTTTTAATCTTTTAAAATAATTTACAGAAAGCAGCTGATGCTATGCTATATTGTGCTGGGAGTTTTGCACAGGATAAAATTTTCCTCACATGTTATACAAACCTATTTTCATATTATTTTTGTTCTTCAGATTGAATCCTTCTACACATTTCCTATACATTTCAGTTTGAAAGAGGTGGGCATTTGTAAATACATTGATTGAAAGAGGTTATATCTGCAGCTGAACTTTGTGAAAGCGGGTCATTTATGAGTTCTTATTTAGATCTTGTGCATATTTCCATGAACAGATGCTTCCTCGCAACAAGGTATGAGATGTCAAATACTGAATGGCAGATACAGTTACACAACATCAGAAAAATAACTGAGTGTTCCAGCACATCTATTGTTCAATTGTCCAGTGTGTTGAAAGGCCCTTGGATGAAGACACACTGTGTTCTCACGTGTTCACCCTTCCCCAACCAAGTGTAAAATTGCCAAAACAAAAAGACCATTCCTTTTGGTTTCATTTGGCATGCTGTGCTCTCTCTCTCTCTCTCTCTCTTGTTCTGTATTCCTCCTGTTTCTCGACAATTGTCAGATTTCAACAAAGCAGATCAAACGCCCCTCTGTTCTTTGAGAGTGTGTTCTCAGGAGAGCTGACAGAGTGTATTTACAATAAGAGTGTGTCATGAGGAAATATTTAAGCTGGCTGACTAAAACGTTGGGAGTCATGATAAGAGGTCCATAGAAGTTCTTAAATATATGACACAGTTTTCTGTAAATTGTGTCGCAACTGTTTTGAGACTGATGTGCCCAGGAAATAAGAGAAGAGGGAAATTTGTAGCAGCTGCTCTTCCCAAACAATGTGAGTGCTGTAATTATTAGATCATAATTATATATATATATACACATTTTATTTTTTTTAAATTAACAACATTTCAATACACCATCAATCCGTTTTCCAAAAGTTTTACTCTTACTCTGATTCACAATGGTAAATCTATTATAAGTATTTATATTTTAGACCTGTCAGAATGGTTTTCGCGAGAAATGACAGACATACATCACTCACCCGTGCGTGTCTCATATCAGTAAATAGAAAAAGGTTGCTCCTTGTACTTTGGCTGTGTTTAAAGGGTTAGTTCAGTCATTAATTACTCACCCTCATGTCATTCTACATCCTTAAGACCTTCGTTCATCTTCAGAACACAAATTAAGATATTTTTGATAAGATCTGATGGCTCAGTGAGGCCTGCATTGCCAGCAATAACACTACCTTTTTCAATGCCCAGAAAGGTACAAAAAATATTTAACAGTTCATCTGACTACAGTGGTTCAACCTCAACCTTAACTTGACATTTGATATTCAACAGTATTCTTGACATTTGATATACAGTGCTTTGATCTGCCTATATTGACACTATTCTTGAAGAGCAAAAATTATGTACCAGTTATCACTGTAAAGCTGCTTTGATAAAATCTGCATTGTAAAAAGCGCTATATAAATAAAGGTGACTTGACTTGATGTTATGAAGTGATGAGAATACTTTGTCTGCACCAAAAATAACAAAACGTCGACTTTATTCAACAATATCTAGTGATGGGTGATTTCAAAACACTGCTTCATGAAGCTTCGAAGCTTTACGAATCTTTTGTTTCGAATCAGTGGTTCAGAGCGCGTATCAAACTGCCAAAGTCATGTGAACTATTGAAGTTTCAAAACACTTATGACATAACGAAGCCTCGTTTACTGAAATCACGTGATTTTGCCACTCTGAACCACTGATTCGAAACAAAAGATTCGTAAAGCTTCGAAGCTTCATGAAGCATCGTTTTGAAATCGCCCATCACTAGATATTGTCGAATAAAGTTGCTATTTTGTTATTTTTGGCACACAAAAAGTATTCTCGTCACTTTATAATTTAAAGGCAGGAACACACCAAGCCGACGGTCGGTCGTCGGGCAGTTTTTGTTCGTCAGCCGACTAAGTTTTCTCAGTGTGTCCCGCACCGTCGGCTGAAGTTGGTCCTCGTCACCTTTTTTCGGCCGATTCGAAATGTTGAATCGTCGCCGGAGCTCGTCGGTCCGTCGGGCCATCTGATCATTCTGATTGGATGTTCAGCTACTGCCACCTGCTGATACGGAAAGGCATTTCATCTTGCGCAGGCGCAGAACAGACATGCTACTTGGCCGTCAGCTCTCAAGCATCGGTTTGGTGTGTCAGGTCAACTTTGGACCCAGACTCTATGGCGGCGTGAGCCAACCCCGCAGTCTGCTTTCATCGCCACTAGTTTGTCGCCGTCGGCTTGGTGTGTTCCTGCCTTTAAGGTTAAACCACTGTAGTCAAATGAATTGTTTTAAATATGCCTTTAGTAGCTTTCTGGGCACTGAAACTGTTAATTATATTGCTGCCAATAGAGGCCTTACCAAATTTTTATGAGGTCGAGTGTGGAACGACATGAGTGTGAGTAATTAATGACTGAATTTTCATTTTTGGGTGAACCCTTTCAGTCCATTTTTATGTCCTTCCTTCCAACTTATACACTCGGATGTACGTCGTTGCATGAGGGCCCACTACTGGGAACCTTTATTAATTACAAAAAACGAAAATGCTAACAATAAGAACTGAGGGATTTGAAATGTTGTACAAGTGACGCGGAAATTGTGTTTTTATTACTTAACAGGCGAGTGTATTTTACTGAACAGATAAACTGCTCTTCATTGTAAAGCATTATCTGTTGTAAAGAGTCATATTCATTCACACGTCACGCATTGACAAAACAACTTTTTTCCGCTTATATATATATATATATATAATTTTTTTTTTTTTTAAAGTTACGTAGTGTACCTTTAAAAAACAGACCTTTTTGGGTCTGTTTTTTTTCAACTGGCCACTGGTTATTATATATCACTAACCAGTCCAGCAGTCACTGTAGGCTATTCCTTGTGCAGCTGTGTGATTGTATTCTCTGGGCTCTGTGTGTGAACGCCATCTGTGACATGCATTAAAAATGAAAATTATTCACTCATTTACTACAAACAAAGCGTTTACCGTAATCCAATTACAATGGAAGCCTATGGGCAAGATATTTAGATGGTTCAAAAGCAGAAATGATAAGTGCTTAATATTATCTGAACAAAATGCGTTTCATTTGAGATATAAAGTCGAGTAATGCATCCTTCAAGTAGTGCGATTACTAATCCAGGCATATCAGTTTCTAAATATGTGTCAGGCATGCGGATGGAGTTTCTGCAAAGGTTCTTCACACAACCTTTTCTGGTAGTTACATTGTCATCGTGAAAAGTTGAAAGATTTAATCAAACTTTGCCTAGACCTTGTGATTTTACCCAATAAGTCACCCAATAGTTATATTATCATAATCATCTATTATCTAATGTTTACATCTTGTGGGTACATTTTTGAAACCATTTGTATTTTAAATCCTGGTACTTGTCCCAAAAGACTTCCAATTCAAGTGCATTATTGTATTTATTCCACTATTATTAATTAAATTGTTTATCATAAAAATACTTCATAATCCAAAGTTAACAACATTTATGATCACTAAGTAATAGTATACTAATAGTCACTAATAGTATAAATACTCATATAGTATAACACTTAACAAATTGCTTCAGTTTAATAAATTATTAAATAACACCACATGGATTTATAGGGTTTATTTACGAGTTGATGCATGACAAAGCAGCTAATTTTCATATTAGGAAAGAAAATCAAAATGTGTTAACACTGTATTATAGTGCACATGTACTTACTGTAGTAATAACAGTACATTATGCATAATGTTATGAAACCCTAAACCAAACCATATTCCTAACCTTGTAGTAAGTACATTATACTATAACAAGGACACATTAAAATAAAGTGTAACCGAAACTCACTGAAAATCCTATTACATCTTACCTTCTGAAACATTAGCAGGAAAAGTAGTAAAGATGTCATGATGGCGCCACCTGTTGTTATTTTCCAGATACTGCATATGCATTGTGTTCCTATTTTCTGATTTTTGCTTTGTTTTCTTTTTAGTAAGCAACAGCAATCTTTTGAGGAAAGATAAACTCTTGAGATACGAATGGCTGTTTTTGTGACTGAATCAAAAAAGAAAGACAAAAATGAAAACACAAACACATCTGCTATAATATCTTTATTTCAGCATGATCTGGCTACCACTACAATGGTATCGACCTCCAGAAAATCAAAATTTAAAAAAAAAAAAAAAAGAAGAAAATGGCACTCAACTAGTACAATACTGCTACATACAGTACACACATTTATAAAATGGAAACCAATATTCTCTATACACTAAAGTATGTACATCTTTGATAAATTAAACCAATACTGCTTAGATTGAATATTTAGCGTGAAGAATAACTGCTAGACCGATGGAAACCCAAGAAAGAAGGGGTGACTGGAGAAAAGCGAGCAGGCACTGGAGCATCCGGAGGACTTCAGTCGTTACTGTTTTTAGGCACATTTACTCATTTATTTGGAGGTCCAAACGCTCTGGGTTAAAAGACCTCACAGAAAATAAAAACATTACCATCTGTTAATTACCGCCCTGCCTGTCTGAGAGGTAGTACCAATGCTTGATATCCTTGTAATGACTATATCTCATAATTCTGCTTATGTGTGCAGAACACCTACCAAAATTAACTACTGCAGCAGCTTCTCTATATACGTATGTCGCGTTTCAAGAAACGCTGGCGTCTGCCTAGAAAACACACAAATGCCCATGGAGCCGTTTACCGTCAGGGGCCAACGTATCTAGGGTGATTTCCCACCCTTTCCTTTATCTGCTGCAAATAATAGAAGTTTCTTTGAAAATGTTTTTACAATTAAATACACAAATAAACCTCTGAGGACCAAGCCGCTTGTGCACGATAAAAAATGTAAAAATACACGTATTGCCTGTACATTTCAAAGCACAAAGGAAATCTTCCTTTTCCGAAGCATGTAGGAACTTTCTGTCAGACCTGCTGATTTCAGATAATGCAAGTGCGCGCGTGTGCAAGAGAGGCGAGAGGGATAGAAAGACGAAAGAGAGAGAGAGAGACAAAGAGAATATTTTGGTTGAGCATGAGGAAAAATTTTCTCTTTGGGGGTTTCAAGGAAGCAGTAGCGAGTTAAAAAAGCCCACCGACTTCCTTTTAACACACACACACTTTAGCAAGAAGACATTTAAAAAGAGGCGCAAAGGTTTGACCTCGCTGATCCTGGTGAAGATTTCTTTCTGAAGTCGGAGGTTGTTTTCGACTCTTCACAGCTCGGTTGCCTCCACGAGGGGAAGCGGTTCCAGTAGCCCTGAATCTGTAACACCACGTCCTGAGCAGCTCTAGTGTCTCTTCACGGAGGAGACCTTCTTCTTCCTTGCCGCCAGCATCTCGTAGAAAGGATCTCTACTGATGGCCGCTCTGGAGATAAAAACAAAGAAGAATATTATTAAAAACTGCCCCATTATGCTTTGTCCCCTTTCATACTGTCTGTAATACAGCTGTTTGTTGATATAAAAGGCCTACAATGTTTTAAAGATCAAAACACACGACAAATAATATTGTGTCCTACAAGAAAGAACAGATTCTGAACTGCTGAAACGAGTTGTCAGTAATTCCAGTCTTGCTTCCTGCTGAACCTACGTAGGTTTGTAACAAATAAGCATAATGCCAGCTTATGGTCTTCATTGGCTGATCAACATCTACTTTGACCCTCAAACACTGTAGTTGTAGATGAGTCCTCCTGGAGGAGTTTGGTTCATGTCGAGAAGATGCTGTTTTCTGAGCTGTGAGAGCAAATCCACTTTTCATGCAATCACAACAGCCAATCAGAGCAGAGGAGGCTCTTTCGGAAAGGAGGGGTTTAGAGAGACTGAATCTGTACGAACTGTTTCAGGCTCTTTAAGAAATGAGGTGATGCGCAGTGTATATTATGATAAAATTGAAGTGTTCTTGGACCTATTGTAAATCTATTGGAGACTGCCAAAACAAAATTAGAAGCCTTTAAAATAGCATTCTAGGGGCACTTTAAAGCTAAAGCTTACTTGGCTGGAGTATAAAAGGCACTTAATATTCAATTATGTTATTGATTTGACTGCACTGACACTATTGGATGAGAACAAAGCTCAAACTGAGCTGAATTGTATAAAGCACTACTGAAATAAAGCATGATGTATAGTTGAAGTAAAGTACAGTATATTATAATGTAACAGGAATAATGTCATTGTTACAAAAACTTAAATTTCACAACTTTATTTAAAATTTTCTAATATCAGAATAAAGAGTGTGATATAAAATGAGAGACATGAAACTAGCACAGATATATAGGAAATTGCTTGGATAGTACAATAATCAGTAATACAGTTTTGTGTCATTAGGGGCTTTCGCACCAGAGGAACCTTTTCATAGTTCCCAGAACTATTGGCGAAAGTACCCGGATTTTGCCATGATAGCACTGCAGGAACAAGGAACAATTTTACTTCTAGAAACTCCTTTTAGGGGAACTAAATTAGCTCCTACTTCAGAGCAGGGTGTAAACCAGCACTATAGGAACTATCAGTGACATAAGTGTATGTTGATTGGCCGAACATACGCAAAACACCGGCACCCAGATTACACACACAGTTTATAGCCTATATATTTACTCCACAAAATAACTCTATGAACGTGGAAAACAATGATAGATGGACCTCTTGAGTTACACTGCCCTCCAAAAGTTTGGAAACCTAGCCCTAGAAAAGTGGGGTTTTGGACAATATTGGCATGAATCCTTTTTAATTTGTGATAATTTTGCACTGATAAGGGACAACACAAACTACGAAGACATATTTTATTAAATAACAGTTTATACATAGAAAAAACTTAAAATTTTGATTCATCAAAATATCCACCATTAGCAGATATCTGACCTAAACTGGGTTTTGATTGGTTCATTGAATTCTTATTTAACTTAATTGGCAATCAATTGTTGAAGCTATTAAGGTGTGCTAACCCAAAAATCTTTTAAAAACCTTTTAAAAAATCACACTTTGTGAAACTTTTGGAGGGCAGTGTAAGTAGAAAATCAAACACAACCTTATTTCTACTGAGCTAGTGACATTGGAAATAAACCACACTACAAACGCTAATATACTGTTTTTCATATACTGTCTTCTTTCTCAGCAACAGTTCTAATAACATATTAGACAAGCTGTTAATCCAGGGGTCTCCAATCCTGCTCCTGGAGGGCCACTGTCCTGCAGAGTTTAGCTCCAACCCTAATTAAACACACCTGAACCAGCTAATCAAGGTCTTACGATAGGCAAGAAAACTCCAGGCAGATGTGTTACGGCAAGTTGGAGCTAAACTCTTCAGGACAGTTGCCCTCCAGGAGCAGGATTGGAGACCCCCGTGTTAAACAAATCGTAAACCGATGAAGACAGAGATTGTAAGTGTTGTGTGCTCAGGCTCTGGCGATCTCAGCTGTCAAAATAAAGGTTTGCTGTGCTGTCAAAATAAAAGTCACAACAACACGCGCAGTATGTGTCACTGAATAGTTTGTACTGGCAGTGCGAATGCAACCAGGAAAACGGCCCTAGGGGAACTATAGAACTACCTGGTGCGAAAGCCCCTAATATACGAGGAAAATATTTGACTCCACAATGTTGCAATTGACCAATCAGAAACAATAAAGAGACTCCAGTGAGCTATGTAATAAAACTGGGATATTTAACAATTATTCTGGATTAAACTCAACCTATATACTACAGGCTAAAGAAAATGACCATAAATTTAAACCAAAATTTCCCTTTAATCAACACTCACTTAATGCTGTTCATCCATTCATCTTTCTCCTCGGCGGTGGGAGCAGAGATGCGGTAGAAGGTGTGGTTTCCTTCGACGACCCGTCCGTCCGCCTCTGTCTTACATGCCTTGATCACCTGGTCCTTATTGTCAGGGATGAAGAGCTCAAAGCAGTTCTGAGAAGCAAACACATGCAGACGATCACAGGTCTGACCACTAGGAGGAGACAGTGTGTTTGACAGTGAATTCTGAGGCTGCATCACCATACTTACTCTACGCATTCAAGTGTGCAAGTCACTGTTTGAAGTTTGAAGTGTGAAATAAGTCACTGTGAACTTTTTACAACGCGTCTCTGCATCGAACACCTTTGGCACTACTATGATTTGGGACGCACTACTCCTTGCACATTATAGTATGGATATGTTATTGGGATGCAGCCCAAGTGTTGAATTCTATCATGGTAAAAGATCATTGTGCAAACATAGGGACAGATTCTGCAAATCAACTCCTCCACACACCAGATCAGAGGAAAGTTAAAGTGTCCCTAGATAATCAGGAAAAGTTTAAACTGCTGAAAAACATGTTTTACCGGCTTCTTGTCCTCCACTTCACGAATGCTGAGGTTTTCCAGAGGGATGATGCCTCTTGGTTCTTTATCCTACATGAAAAAAAGACACATTAGTTACAGTTTATCATAATTTCTTAAAAAAAAAAAAAGAAAAACTTGTTCCTGCCACTAAATAAATAATAAGAAAAAGGTAATTCAAACTTTTTACTGTGAGTTTTTCACAACTGCGAGTTTATATCTCACAATTCTGACTACTTTTCTCAGAATTGCAAGATATAAAGTCTCAATTGCCAGTTATACAGTCAGAATTGTAAGATATAAAGTCAGAATTGTGTGATGTAAATCACAATTCTGGGAAAAGTTTCCTCAATTGGATTTTTGCAAGAAATTACAAGAAATAGACAATATTTTTCTCACAATTGCGAGTTTATTTCTTGCAATTCTGAGAAAATAAGTCAGAATTGGGAGATATAAACTAGCAATTGTGAGAAAAAGGTCAGAATTACAAGAAATTTTTAGTTTACATTTCGCAATTCTGACATTATAACTCTCAATTGACTTCACAAGACTTTATATCTTGCAATTGACCCTTCGCCGGGAGTTTGATTGACAATCAATCTAACCAATCATAACGCCGAATCCGCCATTTTGTCCGACAAAGCAGTCAGGAGTTAAAAGATTAACCTCGGTGGACTTGAACTTGAAAAATGGTGTGTACTGACATCTTTCCGCGTTTGAAACAACATTCCTTCTCATGTTCATTCGTGTTTATTTGATGTTATAAATTAACTAGTAGAAGGAGATGATCGGTTCATGAGCCGCTTGAGCTGAGGAGCTACAGCAATCTGTCACGACACATTAAAGAGCAACAAAATATTTTTTATTGTTCAAATTTCTTAAAAAATTATAGTTGGAAAGCTGGGACTTTGTTTAATATCATAAGTAACCTGCTCTGTCTTGTCTGTCGATGTGTTGTCATTGTCCTTTTTGCTCCGTGATTTTTCACGTGACCGCACCATGGCTTGTTGGACAAAGCAACATTAAAACTAAGGGGGCGGGTCTTGAAAAAACTCAGAATTGTGAGATAAAAAGTCACAATTGCGTGTTATAAAGTCAAAATTGTGAGAAAAACAATTCTGACTTTATAACTCAAAATTCCGAGTTTATATCTTACAATTCTGAGAAAAAAAGTCACAATTATGAGATGTTAACTCACAATTATCTTTTTATTTTTATTCAGTGGTGGAAACAAGATTCCATATTATATATACACTTCACTAAATAACTAAAGTAATAAATCCACAGCACCTACTGTAACATTTTCAGTACTTACAGTAGTGTACTCAAAGTAGTAAAGGCAGTTATCTGTGAGGATGAACCACCGTCTTTTCCAGGTTTTGACGCGTCCCCCTGAGGAACAAAAGATGAGCATTAGCCTTCCGTGCAACGAGACGCCAGATGCCACAGATCCGTGCAGCTGAAGATTTGAGCGGCAGAAGAGCAGACAGACAGACAGATGAACAGACAATGAGAGCTCTTCTACAGCCACTCCATGTGTCCAATAAGGCCCAAGCACAGCATTCCTTACCAGCAGCACACCATGCTCAAACCACTCCATCAATGAACCTCCACAACCATCAGACATCACCCGATAGTTGTCATTCCTCTTAACCTGATTGAAAAGATCTCTTTACTTCCTAAAAGACCAGCTCAATGTACATTGTGTTTAAACAGAGCACTATTCTATCCGTATCTAGCTATGATGTTAGATGAGGGACGAGGGGGAACCAGTGTGATGCAAACTTATCACTTCAGCGCTCTCTAATGATGTTAACCACCTGATTAAATAACAGACTGTGTTAGTAATCTGCTGACAGACTCTGATGTCATGTTAAGCTCACATTCTTCACTCATTTTCCCATGGCCCTCTCTATAGGGACTGCAAGTTAAACATGGCGCTCAGTGATCCGAGGATGACCTCTGCCACCCTTGTTTCCTCTGCAGGGAAACCTGATCACAGTGGCAAAGGAGATGCCTTTAAAATGAATAGACAGTATAGTGCAACTGTGTGTCATGGTAGTTGATGCATAACATGACATTTTTTAATAATATATTAATCAATATTAATAATAAAAATTATATATACACAAGGGAAAATATATTTTTCCATTTATTCAGCATTCCCAAATTGTAGCTGATTTTGCAGTGTATTTTTATGAATTAATTTGCAAAAGTGCTGTACAAATATCCTATGAAGTCTCTCAACGAATATGAACTTATAAAATCTGCATGCATAATTACTATGAAATAATTAGCAAAACGCTGTTTAGGCCTGTCGCGATTATTGATTAGTTGTAGGATTGCGGTTATTTCATAGAATTGCAATTACTTGAGATAACTGTGCAGTTTAATTTTCAGTCACATTTTGCAATTCAAATAATTTAAATTTAAATGAAAATACTAAAAAAAAATATTATTCTGAAGGATCATGTGACTGGCTGCTGAAAATTTAGCTTTGCCACCACAGTAACAAATTCCATTTTAAAATAAATTCATTTTAGAAAATACTTATTTCAAATTGTAATAATATTATATTAATATACTTATATCAAATAAATGCAGCCTTGGTGAAAATTAGAGATTTCCTTAAAAAACATTTTTAAAAATCTTAATTATTCCAAACATTTGACTGTTTATTATAGTATATTATATTAAAAAAGGAGCAGTAAAGAAAATCATATGGGCATATTTAACAGTTCCAAAGTAAAATATAAAAAAAATCATCAGGGCAAAATTCATGATCGTAACAGGCCTAATGTTATTTAAATTAGTTTTAGATGATACAGCACTGCACACAAGCAGGGCATGTCAACCACCCTAAAGCTTTTCTGCTGAACAGGATCCTGATCCTCCTGCACAACAGACTGTCATTGTATTCGAGTACTGGCATGAGCGACAAACAAAACAAACACGGATCAGAGCACTACAGCAGGTGAGAGTTTCTGAGCAAGCTGATTGGCTGAGTCATCGGCCGTGATTAATGATCACTCCAGGTGCGGTCGCAGAGCAGAAGCCCCGTCCAGAAATGTCTCTCAGAGGGAGGAGATTTGTGGAGAGGGAAGTGAGGAGGCCGTGCTGGGCAGACTGACACTGATACGGGGCTGGGTGATGGATGGGCCTTCTTGGTCACATCTCTGACATGACAACAGGAAGCTACAGCAATTCCACGTCTTTAGAATTTTCTTCTTTTCTTTGTTAGAATTTTTGGAAACAACACTTTTCTCACTATTAACTAGTTGCTTATTAACATGCATATTACTAGGATATTGGATGTTTATTAGTTCTTATAAAGCACATATTAATGCCTTATTCTGCATGACCTTAGTTTACATCCCTAATCCTACCCCACCTAACTATTAATAAGCAGTAATTAGGAGTTTATTGAGGCAAAAGTCATAGTTAATAGTGAGAATTGGACCCTAATCTAGAGTGTGATAATGTTTTATATGTATGCTGATGTATATGCTAATTCTCAAGTAAATGGAACACTTTAGATATGGTTTTATTTTGGTATCAGCCTTAGTGATATTTGATACATCAAATGAAACCCACCCTCACCCAGCATCCTAGTGGTGAGTCCGATCTGACCAGACACACACACACACACACACACACAAACAATTTCCTCAGCGCTACAGTCCAGCATCACACACACACACACACACACACCAATCATTTTTCGTACAGCATGAAGAATAGCAGTCTTTGGTCCAGATGCAGTTTTCTGACTCATCTTTCTGACAGATCAAACACCACTTGAATGTTCACTCCAGACATTCAACCATTAGCAGTAAAATGACTGAATATAATTTTTAAAGGAAGAGTTCACAGAGAAATTTAAATTCTGTCATAATTCTGTTCCTTAGTTCCTTCTTTCATTGGGAAAAAAAAAAGAAAATTTTTTTTGAGAAAGTCCAAGCTGCTCTTTTCCATACAAACGTGGGTGGGCGATTTGAGCAAAAACCTATAATATGATATTTAAGAATTTTATTTCACTATTACGATATAAATCAAGATATTTAGTTATTTTGCCTGAAATAAGATTGTGACATCAAAATTTTAGATATTATTGAAACTTCATAATTCTCAACACCAATTCGCTAATATTACGTTTAATGGAACGAGCCTTGGAAGAGCCAGGAATTTTTTTTTTACGTAACATTGTGTTCATCTGAAAGAAGATAGTCATATACACCTAGGATGGCTTGAAGGCGAGTAAATCATGGGATCATTGTCATTTTTGGGTGAACTACCCCTTTAAGAACTATGTTTGATTTACATAGATGGCAGCAGGTTTATTAGGCTGCTGTCACTTTAAGACCGAATGCACAGTACACAATGCACAATGACACAATATATGCTTAAGTTTATTCGAGAAATAACTGACTGCATTTACAAGGATACTCAATCTGGCGGGAATTTTTTGACATAAGCTTGTGTGTATCTGCTGTTCAAGAACGATAAGAAGCAAACAAACTGACAACGCACAAGTACCAAATTGAGTTCTCTTTCATGGCTTATTGTGCCTGAATGGTTTAAAATAGCTTGAGTGTTTAAATGGGAAAGGCTTAAAAATGCATGCAAAATGATAAAATTTGCATGACTGCATGGTCATAAACGTTTTACAGTCCAAAATATCGCCCACCCCTACTCACAGTGAATCTAAATAAGGACAGATGCTGTTCCACAGGAAAAGTTATATGAGTTTGGAACGATGCAAGGGTGAGGAAACAATGACAGATTTTTAATTTTTGGGTGAACTATCCTTTAATCTTATACATTTAATCTTCTTCTGTTGCTGTTTTCATTGGTGTTTGTAGGGCTCCGTTCAGACTGAGAGGAAGCAGAAAATACTGCAGCTCCCAAAGTGGAAATGACACAGAGAGAGAGAACATTTCGAACACCACATCAAACAGAGAGAGGTGCTCTTCAATACAGTGGTCACAAAATCAAAAACCAAGCACCCGCCACCATACAGAGACAGGGCGGCACGTGGACGAATCGCTGATTCGATGGATAAAACGAGCCATCAGACAAACAAATGAAGGAACATGTAAAAACTAGAGTAAACTCATGGAAAGACGAACCCCATGGAAAAATAATGAACCTACAGTGGCTAATAACAGAAACAGGGGACAGGAAGCAAGGCTGATCACCAAAAGCACCTGAGAGCGGAGAGATGAGCGATTGTTTGGGAAGAGCAGGTGTACATACCTCCTGAGGGAAAGACAACAGCCAAAATCATGGGAACAAACAAACAAACAAACGAGGAAGAAAAGGAAACAAAAATAATTAAATTAAATAGGAAATCATACTCCCCACACGCTGCCTCTCTGATCAAAGAAAGTACTGTGAATTACAGAGGACCGCTCCAAAAATAAAACAGGGGATGAAAGTACAAGTGTACACTAGAATCGGCAGACATTCAATTCACAATCATTTAACACACTTTATGTCCATTTATGCAGAAAAGGAAAATGTCTCTTTTTCAGACCCTTTTAGGCCTGGTCTATACTGATAAGCATGTAGTACAACAATAAAGAACTTACTTTGTTATGATACTTATATTGCAAATCCATTCCACTCCAATCATTACTGATGTAGAGAGTGATATTTGTGTCAATTATGTTTATTTTCAAACATAATTATAAGATGGAAGGAACACTAAACATTTAGCTGAATTTGAACTTCTTTTTGTTAATTGCCACTCTATAGTATCCCAAATGGAAATTCCTTCCATAAATCATTAGCTGACATGACATGGGTTTGGTAACATCCTTTGAAGCCTCTATAATGCTCTAAGGCCATCTTTATTCATTATATTACATTAATAAGACACCTTAAGGCCCGTTAACAACAAGAATGATAACAAAAAAGATACCTATACTGATAATTTGCTTCCACACCAGCGAATGATAACGGTCTGTTTATTCTAAGCCAAAGCACTGCGGTTTCAAAGTGTACAAAATGTTTTGCTGTTCTTGTTGCATTTACACATTTTAACCAGCAGATGTCCTCAGCATGCTATGTTTTGAGTGGATAGCTAGTGTAATCGATCTAATCTAACAGTGAATTTAGCTGACGAAGTCAATATAGTGGAATAAAAACAGCGCATGGTCTTTTTCACCGCAACTTCAAAGAAAGCAAGGCAATGTTGTCAAAACTAGCGCTGGATACCTGAGGTAATTTTATGTTACACTGTTTGCTAGACTGGCATAATGATCTCAACATTAATACTTCTCACCATTTATTCCGAGGGTATGACCGATTGTTTTCCATACATCCATTTTCTTTAACCTATACTTGAAAAGGGGGTTTGACTTGTCAAACGATGGATTTTTCTGGACCTCTGCGATTAACTTCTCTGCAATAACATCTGCCATTTTTAATGCGCGAGCCCTTAAATTAGAATGGATTCTGATTGGCTGTCTGTGTTTTATCATTCAAGCTGGAAAAAAATCATTCTGAAAGTGATCGTTTCTCTATATTGTTATCGTTATAGCTTTGGTGTATAATTTGCTATTCTTTTATATTTAGAACGATTTTTAGAAATATATCTTTATAGTTATCATTCTTGGTGTGAATGGGCCTTTATTCTCATGAATATTTTAAGAAAAATTATCAAAGCAATAAGACTTTACTTGTGGTAAAAGTCAGTTTATCTTCAATAAATCATTACATGTGTGAATCCGAATAATTCAAATAACTGTAGGAAGTTTAGAGCTGCTAAGCAATGTAGCAACTTGTCGCATAAACATAGAAACATCAGCATTTTACAGTATTCATGGATATACCTTTAATGAATATAATTAATTATAATTCAAGATGTTATAATGCATTATTCTCACTAATGGTTTAACCATGAATATTAAGTATTATAATGCATTATACAGAAATTCCTGAAAACTGTTTATGAAAATATTGCAGATTACAAAGGGAAACTATTTCGAATAATGTTATGAAAAGATTTATAATACATTATATAGAGAGAGAGTGTCCATCTTATGTGCAGTTTCTCTTAGACCTCTCATGACAGTGACAGCTTGGGATGTTGATTCCCAACATCTAACCTGATTAAAATTATGTGTTCAAAGTCATGCAGCTGATTTATTGTGATCATAAAGTGTAATTATGATGTGAGAGGAGATAGTGATCCATCAAGAAAACAGAGTTAAAGATGTGCTACTGTATGTGGAAGTGTTGTGAGGATCATCGGATGAGCTTATAGAAGTGAGTCTGCATGTGTGTAAGCCTTGAATCTCACTCTCAGAGCATGTGTTTGGACAGGACATTTCTTATTCAAATGTAGGTGTAGAGCAGTGCGATCATCACAAAAGTGAGACATGAGTCTCAAGTCAGCCGTTTACTCATGTAGTCCCACTCACCCAGTTTGAGCAGCCAGCCCTCTCTGTCCGGGTTGAAGAAAGTGTGCGTCAAGTCATTGCCGTCATCCTCAGGGATTTTGAAGGGTTCATTCTTGATGCTGTCATATAGGTTCTGAATGAGTCAAAGCAAAAGACCATGAATTTCAAAAGATGAATGAACACACGCACTCCACCTACATTACATATTCCTGTAAACATAGTAATTAAAGCTCTTTTCTGAACATGTTTTTTTCCCCGTTTCCTGCTATTCTGTTCTGCTCGTTCTTCTCATTTATTACTCTGCATTTTAATAATTTAATCATCTTGCTATTTTTCACAGAACCAAGACATGCAGTTGTTAAAATGTTAGCTATAGTAAGAGGGCAGTTTTAAGTGTCATTGTTTGTATATACTTGTGTACTGTACATCAATTTTTTGTTCTTCTTTGTCATTCATTCGTCATCTCTTTTTTTTCTCTTTTTTTGCTTCATTTTTTGGGGGATGGAGCAATGAAGGGAGGGGCGTGTTTGTTTGTGTTTTAAGTAATTCCAAAAACGGTGTTTAGTTGATCCTGTTGCATTTAATTAGACTTGAAACTAAACCCTGCTGGAAAGTGTCTCTCCAGGACTGGGAATGAGGAACCTGGGTCTAGGTCATAAACTGGGGGCTCGTCCGGGATAAGGGACAAAGATAACATACAGTGCTACATCAATAATACAAACACAACAATATAATCCATCTACAGACATAAGTGAGAGGAGACAGACCCTGAGCAAGTCCTCTGGCAGATCTCCTCCCTCATTAATGCCTCTGTTCATGGAGATAAAACGCTCTACTGTGGGCTTGTCCTTGACATTTGGGTTGTGAAGGCTGGTGTTCAACATGATGATGGCGAAGGACAAAATGTAGCATGTGTCTGCAAAAAAATGCTGTTTGTTACAACCATCCACACTGACATCCAGCATCTGATCATAGCATTTTCAAACACTCATTTTAAAAAAAGGTGCACTGGCTATTGAAATAGTTCATGCTCATAATGCGGATGAATGCTAATGAGGACTGTGGATCATGATAAGAACATCCATGAAGTAAGAGAATCAAAGGCCAAAGAGAGAACTTAAAGGGTGTGTATATTAGCAAGACAATCATTAGGTCTAAATGCATGTGTGTGTAACATTTTCATTTAACTGTGTCGTAAATATAGGCTACTGGTAAATTACATTTATTTTATGTTAAATGCATTGTTTAAGTGTCTGCCCAATTTGATATTTCAAGCTCTCAATTCGTGAGCATTACTAGGGAAAGCAGTATTGGTAAAACACGGTTCATGTTTCTTGAAAATGTTATAAAAGCACATTTGAACACTAAACACTGAACACAGACTACAATGTAAAGTAGACACACCTGTGGACTGAAAGACTCCCGGGTTGCATTGGCAGTAGCGCTGGGCAAACGCCTCCATCATTCTGTCAATCTTTTGTGCCTCACCAGGAAGTCTGAAACTCCAGAGAAACTGCCTGTGTGGAGAAGAACATCATAATGATATTTAACATACGCACTACACCAGGACATTCACAGAGAGGTGCGTATGAGTGTGTGCATCTGAATCAAGGAACCTGAACACCAACCAATAAGATTAAATTACATTAAAATCTTCTGGTAAATGACATTGGTTATGTTATGTTATGATACAATGAAATGCCAATGTTTTGTACCATCATTAGTCATATACGGTATACTGGTATATTTAAAAACACTTTAAATATTTCAAACAGCAGTATGCTATACTGTTGTCATTACTGTATGTTGCAAACTTTGTGGTCTGGCCAAACAATAAGTCAAGTAGTATATTTCAAATCACAGCTGATATCACACATTACACTGGAAATGAAAGGTCAAGTTGAGCAAACTGCATTGTGGGATAATGTACCCAAATGCAGTTTGTGTTGGTTGTATACTGAACACTATGGCAAATGTAGTAGATATTTTGTAAGTCTCAAATATAACATTTCCATACTTATTATAATTATTAAAAACTACATCTTTTACCTGAGAGCCTGAACCAGGTTCAAATCTGTGAACTCATGCAGCTCCACAAAAGCATGAAGGACCTGGATATTGAAGTCATCCCTGTTGAACAATGTGAAAATAGAAGTGGTAAGCATCATGCAGCAGACATGGGGTGTGTTTGTTTGGGTTGATTTTAAACATAAATATTCAAAACGACAAATGATTCTCAGGAATCACTTACTGCACCTTTAAGGGCCTTTCACACCAAGAACGATAACAATAAAAGATAACAATAGCATTCACACTAACGGACGATAAAGTTCTGGGCTGGGTTTCCCGATAACGTTGTCTCTTAGCGCGCTACGAAGACTCTAAAGGTAGACCTTAACTGAAGATGTACCGTTTCTAGGCGTGTTCCCCGAACTATCCCTTAGGAGGTTGCTTAAGGTATATCTTCTTAAGTGCCACGTTACCAGGTGCTGTCCATGGTGGCGGTGCTGAATTGGTTGATATCGATGGCTCGAGAATCGATAATTCAATCTATACAGTCGCTGCTTCACTGCGTTATGTGAGAAATCAGTGTTCTTTATAAAAATAAGCACTTCAGAAGTAGAAATTGCATTTATCAGGACTCATGGTATGTTATAAAAGTAATCTAAATTGCAAACTAAATCTATATTGTAATTTATCTATATTCTGGGGGCGCGGAGCTCCCATCAGCGTGAGTTTTATTTAGAATAAAGTTTTAATTCCTTGGAGACGCGTCATGCAGCTGACAGACATGTAGGTATCTCGTTTATATCGTTTTTTTTTTTTTTTTTTTTTTTTTTTAATATTCACAAACTTGTTAACTATATCATGAATTTACGATTGTAAAATATGTGGAAGTGAATGTGTTTTGTCACGCGATGAGTTTGCACGGCAGTTAGAGCTGTCGGATAGCCTATACGAAATCTTCCCCGAAATACATAAAAGTATGTGGCCGGTGAACTGGGAGAAGAATGGAGTAAACTTTATTGTTTCATAAACAATGTGTATCTGATATTAATAAAACATATCAAATATGAAAAAAGGGTTATTGTTGCAGCTTCCGTAGACATCAGTGTAATTTGAATTTAACAAACTATAAATGTCTTTTTTTTATGCAGTAGCCTACTTAATTCAAATGTGTATTTAAATGTCTGAAACCTAAAATAAAGCGCGATGAGGTTAAAAACACTGAATAGTTTTGTTAAGTTACATGACAAGCGCAGAGCGCGCGTCTGTCTCTGGATCAGCGCTAAAGCACATTTGAATTTAGCAGTGAATTTTTTTGCATTTTATTCTTTGCCATAATCCTAATCGAACACTGGGTGTATTACAGCTTCAGAATTATATTCGTATTGACTATAAACAGTGATAAGGTATAGCTAAGACTGGTCCAGACCAACCTTACGAAAGTATGACTTACAGAAGGTATACTTAACTAAGAACGTTTCGGGAAACACGTATTAACGTTAAGGTACAGCTTAAGGTATAATTTAAGAACGACGTAGAGTTAAGAAGGTTTCGGGAAACCCAGCCCTGTTTATTATAAGAGAGCACTGCAGTTTTGTTGTCTGTCACTTTAAATGCTTTAAATAGTATTCTGATTGGCTGTCAATGTTTTTATCGTTTATAAGCTGGGGAGAAAAAAAAAAAAAAAATCAAACTGAAAAAGTGATTCCAATGATATAGTTTTCTGAGCCAGTATCATCACAGTTGTGGTGTGGATGATTTTTAGAACTTTATCTTTATCGATAATGTTTTGAAAGGGCCTTTATCAGAGTAACTGAAGTTTAAAGGGTTCATTTAAAAAAATGCTGTCATCAGTTACTCAGACTCAAGTCGTTCCAAACCCATATACTGATGTGTTCTTTGTATGTGTTCATCAATGTATATATGTGAATGGTTCACCCACAATTAAATATTCTGTCATTTGTAACCACATTCATGTCATTGTATGACATTGTATAACAAAAAAGAAGACATTTTTGAATAATTACTGCTCTTTTACAGCATTGAGGATGAGCTAATTTGTCACTTGTGTGTGGATATATATATATAAATCACTGGTGTGGCCTCTTGTCCAAGACTTACTCAAGACAAAGTGGATATGAGATCATTCATTACTGCATCATTTTTCGAAATAATGACATTCATCCTCTGCAAGTGGAGAATGTGATATCCGTCATGGGGATGAGGGCGATCTCGTCCTCTCTACACCCTTTCCCGGTGATCTGGTGACAGTCCACTCATGGGACAAAGCACTGCAGACCCCCTCCCTAACAGAGGAGCTGAAGTGCTCAGAGATACAATCTGATCTGCTGTTGTCGACAGCACTGCTCTCTATTTCCTGACTGTTTCAGCAGCCACACCCAGACCGAGGAAGAACAGAAAGCAAGTAGGCGGAGGCAATGAAATCCAGGATGACCGAGAGGGGGGAAAAAAAGGAATTCTTGCGTAGATGCAACTAGGTGTTGCCCAGTCAACTAGAATAACATGACTCTACGAA
This sequence comes from Chanodichthys erythropterus, assembly GCF_024489055.1. NCBI lineage: Eukaryota > Metazoa > Chordata > Actinopteri > Cypriniformes > Xenocyprididae > Chanodichthys > Chanodichthys erythropterus. The sequence goes on along the minus strand of NC_090223.1, from coordinate 53,717,572 downwards.
TGTCTGAATTTCAGTCCTGTTTGAGTCAACATTCCTTAAATATGAAGAGTCTAATGAGCTTAGAGTCAGGATAAAAGGATAATCAAAGACAGATGCAGATGGGATTTACAAAACAATCCATTTTCCTGTCTCTCAGCAAATCACAGTGGGAAGATGTCACTGGTTTCCAGGAATTTAGAAGAAAGACCAGTTGACATATTAGGTTAAGCTAATGTTTCTACTGATGGTGGATTAAGGAATCTAATACTGCTTCAATCATCTGAAGTCGAATTATTTTGTGATATGCATTTTGGTGATTTCAGATATTTTATTATTTCACATTTTAATTAGATAGTATTTAAATAATGCAAATATGCAACACCAAAGCAACAGACCAAACTTTTGGACAGACACTTCTGGACACTTCTGGATTCTTCTGAATCCAGTCATTTCAATAGGAATCCATGCAATGTAGAACTTCCCATAACTTCCCATAAACTTCCCATTATTGACAGTGGATGATGGACCTTTTTGCCTATGATATTCACTGAAATTTCACTAATGTGACCATGCCTTAAAGAAACAAAGGTGGTTAGACTGCAGATACAGTAGTGACAAAGCACTTAGATTTCCCTAAAACCTAAAATGTAATTTGCAATATTATCTGTAATTGCACTTATTGCTGCGATGCAATAATAATATCACTATTACTACTGGTTTCTGTCCATTCAATTTCTATTTTAAAGGCCTGTGACGCCATCGCCACAAGTGGTGCTACCAAATCATGTGCTGACGGCACTATTTGTAGAACATGCGGTCAGCCTGGAGCACCTATGTCAGTGTGAACGGCCCTTTATCTGGCCCAGCAATAACCACACACACACACACACACACACACACACACACACACACACCTCTCTCCTAGGTAGTCTCCTATTGCAGTCTTGTTAAGACCTTCACCCTTGTAGAGGAACCGTGCGATGTCTTCACTGGTGTTCTTCAGAAGGTCATTTTCAATGAGGAACTGGATCCCCTGCAAAGACACATATTCAATGTGTTTAGCTTCTAAGACAAATGATACACATAGAATTCATTCAGTGAATATGCTTTAAGAGACTGCTTAATCACCTTTTTGGGGTCCATGTTGAATTTCTTGCGACCCATTGCCACTTGTTTGTTCCTCTGCATGTTTTTCCTGCAGGGAAAATTATGATGATTAGTAGCTAATAGACTGAACTCCTGATGTTTATACTTTTTGTATTGTTTTACAAAAGATCTCCTAAGGTTATTTCATATATTGAATCCTTCATAATCTCTGGCTGATGGATCCAAAAGTAAAACAGCTACTACATTGAACAGGTCTTGTTGAACCCAAATGGTACTGGGAATCGCAATTTGGTTCGGATTTTGAATGAGTTCCATTTTGTTTAAATACCAGAATCATTTTAGAATCTCTACAATCTCTGCAACAGTGTTACCTCAGCCAGTTCTCTGGAAATTCCCTACTGTCACTTGAATTTACTTGAATAGTTTAATAGATTCCAATAAAATGTTTGATGAGTTGAGGTTCAAGTAGATTGTGCAGCTAGATGCTGAGGTGCTAGGCAGATTTGACCTCACACATGACTCATAAAGTGACATCAGTGGAAATTAATTGTGTATGTGTAGTCTGTGAGGGGACTCACCTCTCCTCAGTGGAACCCAGGTTTTCAATCTCACTGGTCACTTCAGCTATCTCATCCTTCAGACGCTGTGATGAGACATGAAATGGTTTAAATCAAATGAGACTTCCGAGGTAATAACACCACACCATAGTGGTGGAAACAGATGAGAAATGAAACAAAAACAAAGACTCACATGTTTAGCTTTGTGTTATGTGTGAAATAGTGACCCAAACAAGAAACATTCTGGCCTAAAATGGAATTTTTCAGCAGCAGGTAATTTTCTGTCTTCGATGAAAGTGAAATACTGCATTAAACAACAAAACTAGCCAATAAAGGCAGGCTTCTCCGTTATTGTCTAAATGTAAGCTATATATACACACTATATATACTTTTTTTTGTTCAAAATGAACTCAATTTAAATAAGTCACATCATGAACAAAATTTAAATAAGTCACATCATCAATCTTTCTTCCAAAATGTGGTTTTCGCGGGAAATTGCATAGATGCGTCTCTCTCCCATGAGTGTCTCATCATATCCTTAAATAGAGAAAAGTTGCTCTAGCTACTTTGATGAGTGTTTGGTGTGGGAGTGGCAAAAGATGGTTAGAAAGGTTGAAATGGAGCAGCTAAAACTCAAACCTCTAGTTTTAAACAAACGCCAAACAGAAGAAAGTATGCTGGCAAAAAGAGAACACGACAGAGCTTGTAATAAAACAAGAATCAACATTAACTTGACTTAACACAAATGACGAGAACTAAGAGATTTGAAATGTTGTAAAAGCGACACAGAAATTGTGTTTTTATTACTCAGTTGAGTAAGGTTATTTTATTGAACAGATACACTGCCATGTAGGTCTCTAACAGAGTTCATTGTAAAGCATTATCTTTTGTGAAGAGGCATTTCATTATGGTTGTTGTAACGCTGTGCTGGAATTTCTATTCAAGGAAGTACCATGTCTATTAATGAGTAAAGCTACAGTGACGTCTTCCAACTAGTCAGCTTGAGATCCTTTCCATCTAAACTGGTTATATCTCTTAAGACTAGTAGTGAATGTTTTATTAACAGTTGGATAATCTCTCTCTCTCTCTCTTTTTTAGTTATGAGACAGATCCAAGGTCTACTACAAGATAGAGAGTATCGTGGCACTCTCTGCATGTGTCCTGTCCTACCTCACCGAGGCCTGACATTAACGGCTCAAATCTAATTCCAGCGGATGAATCGTTTGCTCTAGACTGCTCTCTTTGATATACATGACATTAAAAGAGAGCAGTTGGAGAACGGCTCCAAAGTAAAGACTAGAGACAAGAAAATTGGATTATTTTACCATGTCTCTGGAGAGATTAATGGGGTTAGGACACAGGCTTGTCTCTTCTGCCAAGAGTTTAGTGACGGTCTGGAGCCGGGCTGGTCCTGAGGTCACACGATTAAGAGTTTTCCCTCCTCATATTCATTTGACTTTCATCACCAGCTGTATGGTGGTTAAGTTCACTCTCAAGTGTTTGTCAAGCTCAAGGTTGTTTGTTTTTTGGTTTTTTTTCCCGTTTGTAATTCACCAGCAAACAAAAGGCTGTTTTCCCAAAACCAAAGCAAATCCACATTCCTCAGATGTTCGTCCTCCCAAAGGAAAACTGCCTCAAGAACAGAACTTCTTCTTTCAGAAGACCTTAACATGTAGAAATTGTGTTTGGAATGGGCAGTTACATTGTTAACAATGTAAACGAAGTGTGCTAGGAAAGTATACATTCCCATGGAAAACTAAAGGAATTTTAAGTAAGTATATAGTATACTAGAGGTCAGCACCATGACTGATTAAATCCATTTGACAGTGTTCTAGTAGTAGAGCTGAAAGTGATCAGTGTTTGGCTCATGTATGAGTGTCCTTTTAAACAATTCCGCCCTGTTCCTGTCAGCTTGAGTCATTTCCTTTTCGGACTAACTGTGTTCATACTTAGTGAATTAGTGGCCAGTTTTTACTTTATACCACAAATACTGCTTTGTTGTTTTATATTTTTATAAAGTGCTTCACATAAAGTGATTAAATGCACAGATTAAAATACTGACTTTTTAAAATAAATGTTCAAATTGTTATATACTAACTGTAGATTATTATAAACAATAATGAATAAGCCACTCAAATTCAAGTGTGATATTGTAATATAATATAAAGTGTGACTGACTTATGAATATTGAGTTGCATTAAAAATTCATGGCAGTTCTTCATTACCTGAATGTCGTCCAGCAGCTCCTGCTTTCGCCGGCGGATGTTTTCCAGTTCTTTTTGCTCCTCAGGCGTGAGGTCGTCAGGCACTGAAAATGAGAAGGAAAAATATGTTTTTTTCTTTGTATTTTCTCCAGCCAGTGACCTAGGCTTACTCTGAACCAAAGAAGAAATTATATATATATATATATATATATATATATATATATTATATATGCTCTGACAATTTTGTAGTGATAAAATATTACAAGTTGACAGAGGTGAAATGACTAAAGATTAGTGAACAAAAGGATTGTGAACAGAATCGATAGGACACAATATTACCCAGCAGTCACTTTACAAGCATACATACATCAACAGATTTCTGAAAAGAAACAACCAGGCCTGGTTTCCTACCAGGCCTGGTTTCCTGCACTATAATATTGTAAAAGATCAAGAGTAAAACTGCTCCAAACGTGCAAAAGACACCAAGCACAATGGCACAAGGAAATAAAAAGATTCGTAAATACTTGCAGATGTCCTCAAGAGGCTCAAAATGATCCAAAAGACAATGCACAACTCAATCAAAACCCTTTTGAGTCGCAGTAGACCGACAAACTAGCCTTCAGCATCACAGAAATGGGCTTTGCTGCTCTCTAGCCAAGCGCCTCAATCACCGCACAAACTTTCATTCACCATGTGACTGTTAAATCTCACTCACAGCATCCTCCAATAGCCATGGCAACCCATCACAGATTCATACCCCATCTGTGAGGGTGCCGAGAACAACCACTCATCACCACACAACAGATAATCCTTCTGAAATACTCTTGAAATTAAATGGTTCATACAGTGAAATTGAATATTTTTCTACTGTAACATTCAAAACTCAGTTTAATTAAGTCCCCAGACCACTAGGATTATTTAATAAAACTAAGATGTATAGTTTATTAAGTCACAACCATGAGGTGACACATGGCCGCCCACATTATCACCACCTATTGAGCATTCAGGAGCTAAACCCTCCTGGATGAATGACAGCATGAACCAAGATGTGGAGGTCAGTAAATCATAACAGATATTTACATATATTTACCTAAAACGGTGGCTCTCAATCATGGTCATGGTTGAGATCGCATTATACACTTTACATTATATAACACAAGCAGATTTCAGAGGGAAACTAGAAGCTACAAATGTGTAGAATGCTTTAGACTAGATTACTACATTAATTCAACTAGATTTTCTGTATTAATTCAACTACTGAAAGAGACAAAACATACAGATTTTGGGAACCAAGTATTTCCATGTGATAAAAGTTTTACACTAAAAACCACATTGGAATTTTTTTTATTTTTTCAACCTCAAAAGGAAAGTTTATGACCCTAAAACACTATCACCAATTATGTAGAAAAACATGAGACACATACTGCTCAAAATGAATTTAGATCTCTAAAGGTTGATTTGAAAAGAAACTCTTTATTTAACAATGTAAAAACCCTTGTAAGTTCTTAGAGTCTGAGGGAAAGATATGGTGAACCGCACATGTTGCAGCTCTACTGTACTGACACAGCTGAAGGAAAACCCCTCAAAATCATGCAAGTGACAAACACAGAGACATCAAAGTTCTGCTTTCTCCAGCAATGAGAAATGAAACGAGGTGAAGAGAGAGCTCAGTGTTTGCCTTTCTCGAGAAACCCACATGAAGAACATGAATTCACTGCAATGCCAGAGTAGGATGGGCTCCCTCCCCACACAGGTTCTTTCCCGACACTGCCTAAACATCTACTGGAGTTTTTTCCTTGCCACAGTTGCCTCTGACTTTCTCACTGTGGGCTGTAATGCCAGACTCAGACAACACAATATTTCTGTCTGTCACGATAGTCCATGCATCAGATTATATGGTTTTGACTCCTAAATTCTTGTTGTGTCATGGAAAAGAAACATGTCAGACTACACGTTGCTCTTCCCAACAAATCAATGCTTGCCGTTTTTAATGACTAGGGCTGTGTTTAAAAAAAAATAAAAATAGATTTTGTAAAAATAGATTCTCATTTTTACAAACCGATATTGATTCTTAAATCCCAAGAATCGATTAGTCTAGTCTGTTTTCAGTTGAAGAATGAATAGAACATTGTAGCACTCCTCCCATCCAATAAATCTAAAAAAACGTTGTGCTTTGTTACTTTTGCCATGAAACAAAGTCTCAGATTTCAAATTCTATCAAATTAAAAAAATAACCGTTTCGGCGCCGTTTAATATGGAGTGACAGATCGCTTTAGCGCCTCAGTTCAAGAGAGGTGGCAAAGCGAGGCACGAATGAACTGATCATCCCCTCCGCAAATACCAGTTGCAGCGCGAAATAAACATGAATGAACACCCAAAGGTATGTTGAAAGATACAGTAAAACTTAGCAAAATCCGAATCCTGTCTAATAGAATAGCTCAATCAGTGTTTCAACCACAAAAGACCTAAATAAAACAGCTTGAAAGCAATGTCACCTAACGTCACAAAGAAAACCTCAAGAAAACCATATTCAGTGATCATAACTCATTAGTCAGCTATAAAACTGAACTCTAGAAAGGAGCATTTTGCTAAATATATGCAAAATATTACATATTTATTATATTTTAATGTTCTTCAATATTTAATGTATGCTTGAATAAATCCGTCAAGTTTTTATAACTGCCACCATTTAAATAATGTTTCAAAAAATTAATTGGAGTAGAAATATAATTACATAATTGTAAAGTTAGTATGTTAACTTAATTACTATAAAAACTTCCTTAACTTCCACTAATTTAAGTGTTTGAATACAAATCAGTTAATTTTAACCTTCAATATTATAATGCAGAACTGATTCCCATGTATAGTTTACAGCATTAGTTGAGACTTGAGAGATTTTTTTCCCTTGAAAATATGCCATGTACTGTTCCCATATCCAAAATAATTAATATTGAATCAAAATTGAATCGAATTTTGAAATTTGTGTCAATACCCAGCCCTATTAATGACGTGCGTGATGTCATCGAGAAGGTGGAACTAACGAATGACTTCTGGAAACATGAACATAAATAAACAATGGCTACTGAATCGGCGAAGGAGAATATAATGAATGATAGCATAATGCTAATTCCAGCACTCGCCGGGTTGCTGAAGCGTCTCTGCTCAGTCGCCAGCATTTATCTTGTTTCGCTTTGTCATGGTCATACCATCATACATGCAGAAGCATTGCTGCCCTAGCTCCACAAACATTTCCTCCATTGCATAATTTCACCTAGCAGCACCAATACCATTGTCTCTCTTTCATTTCACCATGTTTGGAAGCTGTGTATGGAAGAGCTTATGTTCTCCTATTGATCAATGTCAAAGATGTGACAGAACCATCATGGAGGTCTAAAAAAAAAAAAAATTAAACATGCTAGTCTTTCTGTCATGATGTCATGAAGCTTCACGGATGCGCCCCTTGGTTGTCATCAACTATGCCACACTGTACAAGATAAAATTATAGATTCCTTCGTCCCGACGCCCATTGTCGATTTCGAATCAACACAACACCCTATGTCAAATGGATTATGCCAAAATTAGGCTGATATTGTGTAGTCTGAACCTGGCATAAGACATTAATATAAGATTACCATTTCAGTCGTATCCGACTCTTGGTGATTCAATGGTATGGCGTATTCTCGACATATGCAAGAGACTGAATATTCTTGGCAATGTGTTTTCTGGGGTAGGTTGCCAGGTCTTTCCCCAAACCTCCCCATGGCTTGGGAGTCTCACATACACACACAGGCATTGACACCTATGGCCAATCCTAACTAAAGTACATGTCTTTGGACTGTGTTCACCGATGTAAGCCAAGGCTCGAACCCCGAACTTTTTGCCGTGAGGCGACAGTGCTACCCACTGAGCCACCATGCCGCCTATTAAGACATTAATGCATGTCTTTAAACAATATGTATTATAAAAAGCATTAAGTAAATACAAATTTATTGACATGAATTAAGAACTATCTGCTGCGGTGTAATGGTGTAATTTCTGTACAACAGTCAGTCAGTGGACTGCTAATCACAATCACCCACACATGCTAATGCTACCACATCCCACACACATGAACCCACACATACAGCATGAGAGACAAGAGACACAAACAAAACCCTTCTTTCTGTCCCTGTGCACCTTACTTTGCAACATGGAAGTAAGCGGTTTTCTGGGAATGTGCAACAAGACTTCTGATTGATGATCACTGAAGGAATGACGCTATAGGTCAGGGATGGACAACTCCGGTCCTGGAGGGCCAGTGTCCAGCAGAGTTTAGCTCCAACCCTAATCAAACTCACCTGAACCAGCTAATCAAGGTCTTTAGGATTAGTAGAAAGTTATAGGCAAGTGAGTTTTTAATCAGGGATGGAGATAAACTCTGCAGGACACTGGCCATCCAGGACCGGAGTTGTCCATCCCTGCTATAGGTAAATAAGTAGAATAATAACATGGTGCAGTAAATAGTAAAACTATTTGTGCTAGAGTGATTATCACTTCCACACACACACACAAGTACAGAAATTCTACATTGATTTATTAATTAAAAAAGTGAAAAAAACTGTGCTGTATCGCATAGGGATCGGTACCGGCCAATACTCATTTCTGGTATCGGGGCTGGATTGGTTCTGAAAAAATGGTATCGTGACTGCAGAACTGCAGATTCAAAGAGCTGAAACTGGCATCTCTCGACTTGGTCTCATACACCCATGTTCAGGATTTGTAAAACACGGCTCAGCTGGTTTGATCAGGGTATAATCCAGAACATGCTCTTCTGCTTATTCATTGACCTCATTTATCAAAATCTTGTTTTTTTTTTTTTGTTTTTTGTTTTGTTGCTGACATATTTAGTGTGCATGCTCACATCTCTCCCCTGACAGTAGCAGGAGTTTTTACTGACCTGTTTCTGTGGTTCTTATTTAAGCCATAAAGAGTAAAGTGTGTTTTGCTATGATCAGTCAAAAAAGCAGCTCTATAGTCGTTCTGATTGAATGTAAGAGGTGAAGGCCTTCCTAATGGCAGAGGCACCGTAACCCAGCAAAGAAAAACCACAATTACAGAGAGCCTCTTGAAATAAACAAACCCTTAAAGACCTAGCCCAATTTCCATCTTGTCAGGATTAGCACATACTTATTTTCCATCCAGAACCTCTGGGGAACTCTCCTCGCAAAGTCAGGAAATTAATACTCAAGGATCTTGAACCCAGTTTAATGCGCCTATGGGAGCCAGGGGGCAAAAAACATGCCCACACCATCACTTCTATCAATAGCTCAAGAGCTTTAGGGCCAGATTTACTAACTGCCTGTGCGAGCACAAACCCTCTTTTGGCGTTAAAAACTACTGTCAGGATTTACTAAAGACACGCTCAGAAAAATTAGCACTGAATAGGTTTTTATTATTTATTGTATGCATTTGTAAAGTTTTTTTTTCAGAATTTATGGGAGGAGAGTATTAAAATTAACCATGCAAGGTGATTTACTAAGGTTTGTGCTAGTTAATTTAATTGTATCTGCGCCATTATTTACCACCCAAAAAAAGCATACGTCTTAAACCAGATGCTAATTTGCGCTGCTCTTTTTGGATTGCATTGGTCATTATGGAAATGATCCAGCTGCGTCTTTGTTCTTGAATTCATGCGTCGTCAGATCATCACACATAGAACTTTCTAGTCCCATTTTTTGGAATTGCGCTTTCACGCTAATTTACCCTGTTTAGTAAATCTGGCCCTTAATATGTAACGGAGCAACAAAGAAATCGCAATAGACAGGCAACATCTCCAAGAGAACCTGTGCTCTGATTTCAATTGTATTTATAATTGTAGGAATAACCAGCAGTAACGGTAACAAAATTACATTGCTAAGGCAACAGAGAACTGCAGACAGTGCTGCTGGATAATGAAAGTAGATGCTGACAGACATTTATCTCAGGGACTGGAGGAAGGAATGTGTCCTACAATGTCACTATAAAATGCCACTATGGGCATGTTACAGACAATCCCCCTGGATCAAACTTAGGTGTGCCATGGTGACTAGGGCTGAGGGAAAGAAAGTAGAAGGCCCCAGCTGAACATGGAGTTTGCATGTTCTCCCTGGGTTGTCGTGAGTTTCCCCACAATCCAAAAATGTTAGCCCTGTCGTGGACTGGACATTCATCCCAGGTGGACCATATGGCCGAGCATCCCCACAATCCTACAAGTGTATGAATGGATGCAATGTGGTAAATGGCTACTTACTTCCTGGATAAGTGGATTGTTCAAATAGTGGCTCATGACTCGCTCTTTGTGGAGACCATAAATTATTAGACTTCCATTATTATTAGACTTCAAAACCGTGAAACGTTTGCATGATCAACGCGAGTACCACTGTGTGGCGACCAGGGCGGGCGAGAGCCGTGAGGGAACGGCGCGAGGCTGGTGGCGCGGGTGTTAATGAGCTTCACCTGGGAGGCGCACCGGCCTTGAGTCCTTCACTGTAGTCGCTCCTCCTTTTATGCTCCCGGAGCTCCTCCGTGAGGGACTCAAGGCCGGTGCGCCTCCCAGGTGAAGCTCATTAACACCCGCGCCACCGGCCTCACGCCGTTTCCTCACGGCTCTCACACACTGTAAGTACCAGGGGCAGCTGTTTACTATGGCAAGAAGGTAACATCTCAGGATTTAGAACTTGCCAAATATTTTTTTACTCTTGTTTCCAGCTCTTTGGTTTTACTTCCAAAACGTAACACATTGCACATACCTCACCTCTGGAAGGTTGACCTAATACTGAGAAGCTGCATTCACTGGATGTATTATGCCATTGTTCAAAGTACTGGACTAGGTCTGACACTTCTTCACCAGGTCTGACCTGCTGAAAAAGACAGCATTTTCAAGGGCCGCGTGGGACTGCTTGGCGAATGAACACAGATATGGCAGTGGGCAGATAATAGATGACTGAACTCCATAGATCAATGCAACTATGCTCTAGATAAATGAGACAATGCCTTTCTTCATGGGGCTTTTCTGCCCAAGTTTGGCTACTGAATATAACTGGATATTGTTTCAGAAATACCCTGAAAAAAAACTTACCTGCAATAATAAACATTCCTGCAGTACCTGGAATCAAATACAGCTTGACAGCATATCACAGAATCATTTAGGCTCAATTTTTCTGTCCTTACACACTTAACAGTAAAATTAAAACTGGCACCTTTAACTCCTCCTAGACATGCAAAATCTCTTGCTGATGGAAAAAAAATTAAGCTGATGGTCAGTCAGTGACTGCTAGATGCAGCAGAAAAGGAATAAATGACTGCGTGAAGCCAGAAGCCATGTGCCACTAACCTCACATGTTCTGTGAACGCTCAACACTGCAGAGTTTTATCGAGTCCACAAATGATCTTTCTGTTTGCAATCAAACCACTCAATATGTAAGACAGTTCATATTATAGGCACTTGCATTCATTCTACACTAACATGGAAACATCACAAAAGTTAACACCCTGCCAAGTAGCCATTTCAGTATTAAAGCAAACTGACCTGATTCCACAATCTTTAGTGATATATCGTGCTGATATCAGTCCACTTCTGTTCACTCATCAAAACTCTCTCCTTCATTATCCAGCAGAACCAAAGATAAACTCAAACCAGACAACTCATCCAGGTAAGAAGTGGCAGTCAAGTATGACAGAGACAGACATTTGCTACAGCAAGACCGAGAAACAGGAAGACACATTTCACATACTGCTGAAGTCCATGTGCAGACGGTCCTTTCCATCCCACACTCTGTCTCTCTCTCCTCCCTTCCCTCACAGACTTAATGCCATCATGAACAAGGATGCCCCATCTAGTGGTCATTCTCTGCACATTTACATAGATCAAGCAGAACACTGTCCACAAGAGGGATCTCATTACTTGGCCCAAGTTGCATCAGTACCAACCAATAGGACAATGATAACAAGTTTTTGTTTTCTTTACAATCGCAAATGTAGCTAGACTTTTCAGCATTAAATCTGATCCACAATGCACATTTCATATTATTTTGTAAAACCTCAGGAAGAGACCATCACACTGACATACAAACTAACCAACCAGCTATTACTGTACTTGCTATTAAAGGGACAATTTACCCCAAAATGAAAATTTTGTGATCATTTACTCACCTGTTTGATAGTCTTTCCTCTGTGGAACATAAAAGAAGATAATTTGAGACAATGGTAGTCAATGGTCACCAAAAATGTTTGGTTACCAACATTCCTCAAAATACCTTCCTGTGTGTTCCCCAGAAGAAGGAAATTCAAACAGGTTTGGAATTACATGAGAATGAGTGACTTATTTTGGGGTGAACAATCCCTTCAGGTCTCAATCGTAACTCTGGAATATTCTTCAAATCCACATTACCTTAGAGCCACATTATATTGGTGTATGAAGTGCTGTGTTCATATGACTAAGAAGAGCAGTGGAGGAAACGTCATCAGTCTCACTCAGGACAATGAGTCACGGTGTCATCACTTCAGTAACACATAGCGGTATAACGGAAATATAACGTTGGCGTTGCTCAAAAAGTAGAGCATGGTTCTAGCAATGTCAAGGTCATGGTTTCAAAGTCCCCATATATTTCTGTATTATTATGTAGTTTTTATGTATTTATTCACATTGTGGATGTAAACCAATAAACTTAACATAATGATCAAGGTCTGAGAAATGCTTTTTCCTGGAATCGGCCAGCCTCAGTGTGTCCTGAGAGGGTCTTAAATCAGAGCAACTCTGAGGAGGTGACACATTTCTGTGTCACACACATTCTTTCAATATCACACGACTCACGAGAGCGAGTGAAAGCCAGGGAATCAAGGCAGCAGGCATCAGCCAAAGATAACATGAGCAACAATAAGAGATTGTTTCAAGGCCTGGGTGTGGAATGCAGGCCGATTTATTTTTATCATCAGCCTAGCTAAACGATCATGAGGCACCGGAGGATTTTGCTGCAGATCTGATGTGTGATCTGTGAGGGGGAGGCCCGAGCAGAGGGCCATGTGCTGAGCAAACATCCTGAAGCTCTGCAGAGTAAACATCCTGCCGCTTATGCAAGCAAAGAAAGCGTGCAGGAGGAATCTGATGAGTAAACACCACATATGACTATAAGTCCTGATTGAGGCAGAGGTTCACACCATATATACAGTTACCTGATGACAATTACTGTGGGAAATGTTAGCGTTACTCATATTTCATTCATGAAGAGGCATTTTGTTTAAGGCTGCCCCCAAATAGTCGACTAAATGTTGATGAGAAGAGGCTTAGTTGACTAACTTTTAATTAGTTGCGGAATAAAAATAACTCCACAGGAAGTGGTGAAGTCACACAGCCCATGAGGGACAGATACAGTGGGCCCTTGTGGTAAATACAGTATGTCGGGCAGGAAATTCAAATCTTCACCTATCATTTGTCAACCTTAAATATGGCTTTTCATTTTAAACATACTTAGCTTGTGTGCGCTTGAGTGCTAATCTATATATTTATTTTATATTTAAGTAATTAAATTAATATCATAAACGTGCGATTAGTCGACTATTAGTCGAAGATTGACCAAATGGGATATCAAAGAGGGAGTTTTCATAATCACAATCATAGGTGACTTAAATATGAAAAGCATAAAAGGTGTAAATAAAATATTATAAACAATAGGCCTAACCATTATTTGACAGTTAAATTTGACCCACAGTCCGTATTCTCAGACTGTTGACACTGTAGACAGGTGTGGTTTAGTCATGTTTTGTGCATAAATGCTCAGAGTTAATAAAAAAAAAAAACAATAATGAAAAATAGATTCATGTAAAAACAGAAAACCTCTTTTGTAGCTGGTCAGAGCTTTTTTTTGTCATGACTAATTGTAGTGACTATTTGCACACTAAGGTGAAAATAAATACAAGTATAAATGTATTTAACATTTGTTATTTATTGCCTTTAGTACTTAAAGAAAAATAAACTAATTTTGTTATGTCTGGTTTTCAAACCCCTGTAAAGGTAAATGGGTTTCTCACACTTCTTTTCAGTTGTGCAAGAGTCTAGTAACTGAGATGCAGCAAAAAAAAAAAAAATCCTTTCACTGTGAAACTCAAATAGTTGAAGAGTGAATAAGTGAATTCTCCATGGATTATTCAGAAGACAAGTCTTCAGTTTCAAGTAAACTTTGAGTCTTAAATTTCACGCATTCCACATGTGTTCTCATGCATTTCATATTTTTAAAGGTTTTCTGTTTTTTTTTTTTTTTTTACCAGACTCTTTGTGGTTTTTCAAAGTGTTGATTTGTGGCAAACTGCATGAAAACCAATGGGACCTGTTTAACCCCAACACAATCCATGTAACCAACTTTCCGAAACATGATGTGAGATGCTGTCAAACTTCAGCTCATAAAATCATCCATTTACTACTTTTCTACAAGTGGATTAACATCTAATTGTGGTGGACTTTGCACAATGTTTAAGAGAATCTTTTATTCTGATGCAACGTCTTGCCCACAGACTTCTACTGTAACTGCTTACAGTAAACAATTTTTACTTGATTATATAAACTGAGGGTTGAAATTATTTTCTGTGACAGTCAACAGCATGTAACAGCTTACATCAACTAAATGTACTAGTAAAAACCTCTCTGTCCTCTATCGATGATGAGAACACAGGAACACGGTCAACATCCCACATACACTTCACCTGGTAAACACAGTGCCTGAACCATGCAAGACAGGAAGTCACATGACCACAGCGGTCACATAGATAATCAACAGCACACAGACAGGAAACTGAGCAGAGATGAGAGAAAGAGAAGAAAAAAAAAAATCAATAACATCCTATTTCACACAGCAGCTCAACACAACAAATAGGTCACACGCTAATGACATTAAACTGCACTGCATTTCCCAGGATCCTTAGCTGCACTGCATAGTTTTATTGGGCAGTGAGACCAATGCTTCTTCCTGCCAGGGTTCAATGTAAGGTGACATTTCCTGTCAGGTCACTTTCTCAGAAGACGAGTTAGTTAGACAGTCCACACCCTTACTATGGGAAACAGTTCTAACCAGACATACCTTTCAACACCCAGCCCAGTTGTAATTAGAAGTAATCAAACATGAAGAATTCACATTAAAAAGGTTAGTTCACCCAAAAATGAAAATAATGTCATTAATTACTGTCCCTCATGTCGTTCCACACCCGTAAGACCTTCGTTGATCTTCGGAACACAAATTAAGATATTTTAGTTGAAATCCGATGGCCCAGTGAGGCCTCCATAGGGAGCAATGACATTTCCTCTCTCAAGATCCATGAAGGTACTAAAAACATATTTAAATCAATATTAGTATTATAAAGCAACGAGAATATTTTTGGTGCCCCAAAAAAAAAAAAAAAAAATAACGACTTATTATAATAACGATTATTTAGTAATGGCCGATTTCAAAACATTGCTTCATGAAGCTTCGGAGCGTTATGAATCATTTAAGTCGAATCATGATTCGGTTCTTGTGTCAAACCGCCAAACTGCTGAAATCACGTGACTTTGGTGCACCGAAATGCTGATTCGACACCAAAGATTCATAACGCTCCAAAGCTTCCTGAAGCAGTGTTTTAAAAATTAGCCATCACTATCGAAGTCATTTTTTTTTTTTATTATTATTATTATTATTATTATTGGTGCACAAAAAATATTCTCATCACTTTATAATATTAATATTGAACCACTGTACTCACATGAACTGATTTAAGTATGTTTTTTGTACATTAATGGATCTTGAGAGGAAATGTCATTGCTGGCAATACAGGCCTCACTGAGCCATCGGATTTCAACAAAAATATCTTAATTTGTGTTCCGAAGATGAACGACATGAGGGTGAGAAATAAATGACAGAATTTTCATTTTTGGGTGAACTAACCCTTTAATCAAATTTTGGTATTTGAAAAATGTTTGAATGTCTGTTAACCTAACCATTGTATTTCAAACAGATTAATATAATCACCAAACAGTATTTCATGTACATCTGGGTATTATTTAGAAAGTAGATATGTAATAAGTAGGATAAAGTACAGTCAGCGCTGAGGTGAGTTTGTAATGCTGTTCACATTTGATCTTTAAAATATATTCAGTATATAGTTTATACAGTGTGGTTTGAGGCACTTACTTGCAAGTAAACAAGAAATGCAAGCAATTCTGACTTTTTTTTCCCCTCACACTTCTTTTTTCTCGCAATTGCACATATTTTATTTTGCAATTCTGACATTATAACTTGAAATGGTGACTTTATATCACGCAATTCTGAACTTGCAAACTTGCAATTTTGCAACTTTATCACGCAATTCTGAGAAAAAAGGAAGAATTGTGAGATAAAAAGTCTTAGTATTACCCCTTTAATTTTTTATTCCATGGTGGAAACAAGCTTCCATATTCTTTTGTGGGTTTCTCTTGGCCAAAATAAATAAGCAAAGTCGATATTCGACAGTCTGTCTATGTGAGATTAACATTGAGATATCAGCAGCATTCAGCAGTTTCCCACAGAAAACATCCCAACCCCCTCACCGAACCCAGACAGCTGAGCCACATTCCTCAATAACAGACAACAAGTGTTACAAACACACATGACTACAGCATGTTACAATACTATACTGCTAAACATTCAGGAAACTTCAGAAACTGTTCATGGTATGTGGAAGTCTGCCCACAATCTGTGTGGATTCTTGCTCAAGATTCAACAGTTACTTCAGACAAGTCGCAGCCTGTTTGAGTCAGAGACAGATGAATTAAACAGTCAATCTTTAGGACTAATGCAGGACAAAAAGTGAGGACAAACCAGTTGTCAGACAAAAAACAATAAGCATTGAAGATTTGAATAGACACGCTCAACTCAAACTGCATATCATAACATGAACCACAAATGACTTGAGAGCACTGCTTTTTGAAGGCACTATTGGGTTTAACACCCATGCAAAAACAAATTTCTTCAGCAACAAAGCTTTATTTACTCGTATATTTGCACATAAGAGGATCATGGAACAATATTCATCTCTCGTCAAAACCAATGAGGCCTTTCATTCACAATGAATAATTCAAAACATAACTGCATACACAAAGAAGAGATGATGGATAGTTCATGAAGACCCGTATGCAGCAGCATTACCACACTCAGCCTACAAACAGTTTATTATTTATCCTTATTGTAAAAAGGTACATTTTTGGAGTTCATTCAAGGACACGTTCATTAAAGTTATGTGTTTGCCACATTTTGACAGCATACGAGAACTGTAGACTGTAATAATATTTATATATTTATTTAAAGCTAGTTTGTTTCACTAAATAAATAGTGGAAATTAGACGTTATACAACAGGAAAAACACATTAAGACCAACTTCTAAAGGAGTCAAACGCTGAAAAGTGAATGTCAATAGAGATTTTAATGAATCTCAGATTTCACACATGCGCATGTTGTTTATGAAGAATAAGTTTAGTCAAAGTAACAGCTGCCGATCGTCACTCACCGACTCCGTCTTCAGATTTCAGCACCATCGCGCGCTCTTTAGTCACTCAATACCGTAAACAAATCAACAGAAAGTTAAAATGGCTCGCTTTACAACTGCGACTCAACTTTAGCGTCAACTTTTGAGAACAGAGACAGGTATTTTACATAATACTCTAGACCGGAAGGATTGCGGTTGAGGAAGGGTGTTCGTCCGTGATCAGGGGAGTGTCTTAACCGTGACGGGCCAATCCCGAGCGCGCACCCGAGACTGTGAGGACAAACGCGTCGCCGAGTGATTCTAGCCCGCTTCCGACACGGGCTGCGTCTCAAATCCCCGCTCACCCACTCACTCTCTCAGTGCCTACTGTTGGCGGCCGAGTGAATGATAAAACTCGCTGCCAAACACGGCCCAGTTTACCAATAACTGGATCTCAAATCTGAGCAACCAGTTTTATTGACACATCTGAAATACTGACACATTTGGGTAACTTTTAAACAGCAAAATGTGACATATTGGGCTCACTTCTACACCTTAAAGTTTGTGTGATCTAAGAGAAGTACCAGAAACAAAACTATAATGCTTGAATAATTCACAAAATTTCCGTGTCCCTATGGGAGCCGCAAAAACTTCCAAGAGGGCAGCAAAAGAACTTTATTTTATTTAAAATTAATAATAATTAAAATAATTAAAACGTTAAAACACATTACACTGACCTCATATTGTGGTGAAACTTATAAATTTAACATGTCTAATTATTTTTCCCATAATTACTCCCATAATTTCCAATCAAAGTTTGCTTTAAAAAACACTACACTCTAAAAAATGCTGGGTTAAAAAAACCCAAGCTGGGTAAAATATGGACAAACCCAGCAGGTTGGGTTAAAGGGGCACCTATTATGCCCTCTTTCACATGATGTAATATAAGTCTCTGGTCTGGTCAAGTTTCAGCTTAAAATACCCCACAAATTTGCCCCTATTTGGGGGTGAGCAAAAACATGCCTTTAACTATATTAATATATTGCTGGCTAAAAAAATAAATCCAAAATTGGTTGGAAAAAATGGCTGGGTGAAAACAACCCAATCCCTGGTTTTGTCCATATTTAACCCAGCAGTTTTTAGATCATATTTTCCTCCCTCTTTCATCTCTTCTCTGATGATGCGTTTACTGGCATGAGGGCGGGGCAACATGTCACTCACATGAGATCCATCAATCAAATCCCAATGGACAAAATCAAGTCCCACCCCACATTTGTTCTCATTCCAAAAGCCGTTTCACTCATAGATATGTCACAATAGGGAAGAAAAAACTATTGCAAATTCCATTTCATTCCTTTAATAGCCACTCATGTGCGTCTCATAAACTCTTCATGACAGACAGTCTTATACTGACTTCAGCAACTAACAAGTTCTTGCTGTAATCAGCACGTAAACATTCTTCGAGGGGATTTAAAATGGACAGTATGTTCACATTGGGAGTGCCCTTATATGCTATCTAAGTAGGCAGCTCACTAGGGTTTGAGACAAAGCCGCAGTATTGAGTTTCACCATCCACACCCTGCGCTGGCTGTGAGTGTGTGTGTCGGTGGGGGCAGGGAGAGCGAATGACGAACAGAGACTGAGAACAGCCCTGAACATGTGTGTGTGTGTGTGTGTGTGTGTGTGTGTGTGTGTGGCCCTGGAACGATAGCAACATAAGAGAGACAACACCTGACCAGCCTTTAAAACAAGTGTACAAGGGTAGTGTGCTCTCATAGTGTAACAGACTTGGGACAGTACTACGGCCTTTCAATTGCACATATCTACTTATATAAGCTAATTACCACAAAGGTATCATTATGATTCATGCTAATAAATGAAGGGTGTTGATACTAGAAGGTTCAATAATGAAAATGTTTACTTTAATTATCCAGGATTTCAGTCACAAACACCAAACAATGTTGTGAGGCAATACACCACACCTGTTGTTATCTTGGTTGCCACACATTACATAACATATAAATGGAAACTTGTGTTTTTTTTATTTCTTGTTTGTTTATTATAATTTAGCTAGATACTTCTAGTCAATTTGATGAGTACATATACTAAATCATCATATTGGTATGAGCCAATAGAGATAAAATCTAAAGTCTTCTTTGTCGACAGACACTCATTGAGATGAGAGAAGTATTTCTTTTCAAAATAAACAAAGACAAAGCAGCGTGATGAATGGGAACTCTATATCCCTAAGTGCTTTCAGGAACAGAAACTCTGAAAAAAGGATTTTGGTAAGTACTCCCTTCATTGTGAAAAAATAATACATTTTGGAAGCATAGTTTAAAAAAAAGAGTAAAAAATATATGCTTTTTCTGTGTTTCTAGGACATAATGTGTGTCCCAATTTGCATACTTATGCACTATTCTATGACATTTTCAAGTATAAATTCAATACAATACAATTCCCGCACTACATGGATGAGTGCATATGTATAGTGCGTCATTTGGGATGCAGCTTTTGAGTTGGTTAAGTGTCTCTGTTGTCATTCATTGTTTGAGTTGGTTAGCAACTGATCTAGATCAGTTTCTTTTGTCTGTGTTCATTAGTTATCATGGCTTTTGATTTCCCTCACGTGTCACACCTGTGTTTAGTTAATTACCTTGTTTCTAGTGTTTTTCCATGTATATCAATGCTGCCTTCATTATTGTAAATATGAGTTTACTAGGTAAAATGAACACCTTTCCATTTCAAAACTTGAATGCAACGATCACAACTTTAGAAGTGGGAATCAAATTCTGAGATCACATTTCCGAGAGCAAGTGAAGGTCGCATTAGCCCTCATTTTGTTCAGTTCTTTGTCTTGTGTTGTTTATGCTGCCACATGTTTTTCCTGTGATCTTCTTTGTTGTGGATTATCTTTTGTTTTTGTTTAAAAATAAAAGTGCTGTGATTAGATCTTCATGATTTTCCTTGATTTTGCCCTACCTGCTGTGACAAATACATTTAAGTGTGAACTAAATGTAATGTTTTCAGACACATAATTGCATGTTATTTGCAATTAAATAAAAATTGTATTATAGTTTAAATTTATATTAAATGCAATTAGCTGAACTTTAGAGTCCTTCTTTGACCCACTTAAAGGTGCTAAAGAGGATGTTTTGTTTTATACATTTTTGCAATATTACTTGAAACTGTCTTTACTAACGGATAAAAGACTATTTATTAGGTGCACTGAAAGTAATAATATTAATATACATCATCTGTGCACGAGGTAGGGCCTTAAAAACATCAGCCAATCGTTTACGCGTTCATCATGTAAACGATTGGCCCTCTGGCTTGTCAATCACTGCCATGATGTTCCTTGTGAGAGACGAGCGCGGCTGCGCGCTCCAGTAACTTTCCACACTCCACAGGCGCCGCATGCAATGTTTTTGTCAGGAGACAGGAGTAAGAACTGCAGATTATGAGTTACCTGCGGTGAGAACGACATAATGAATCCACTAACACGACACAGCGAATGCCGGTGGTAAACACTCGTGTTCCAATACTTGTGCACGAGTTTTGGGAGGCGTTCCTTTGAAATGAGCTGTGAAGGAGGGGGGTTGTTCTTACGCATGCACTCAATTCAAAAACTCACTAACAGTCTTTGGTTTCTCAGTCGACAAAAAGATCCTCTTTAGCACCTTTAAATGAGACTCAATCTTTATATGAATTTCATGATTATGTCTGTAGTCCTTGAAATATGGTTAAACTGCCAAATGTTTTGACAAGAATTTATGATAAACTAAAATACTATAAACTTGTATGTAATGAAGTTGTAATTTAGTACATATAAAATATATTAGCTTCAAACGTAATATTGAATAACACACTACAGATAATTATAATCAAAATCAGTAAATTCTAATCAAGTAATTGACAAGTTTTTCGCAGATGACAATGTTGTCAAAATGATCCCTATTCACACAGTTCCAAGAGAATGACTAAAAACGCTGTATTATTCATGCCAGGCCAGTAGTTGGCGATGTCATATTGTAAAGAAAGACATAGAGCCCTATCATACATGTGCTGCATTGCAACGGCAGGCGCAACGCAAGTGGTTTTTGCTTGTTTCAGCTTGACTCAGTTATCATTTTCACATCCTGCACCACATTGTTTAAATAGCAAATGCATTCGTGCCCATTTGTTCTCCCATAGGCGTGCTGGTCTGAAAACGAGGTGTGTTCAGGCGCATTGTTGGCGTGTTACTTTTTTGAGGCAACCGAAATAGTCTGTGCCATTGACCAATTGAAACCTGGTCTAAAGTCAGTGGAACAATATTTGTTTTGTTATTTATATAGTAATATGCACCTTAATGTGGGTGCACAATGTGCATACACTCTGCTTATTACATACACACAGGCACACAGCACACAAACATGCCAGATATTAAAAATAAAAAGATTACAAAATAGAAGATTATATTGTGTGCATAAAGATAAAAATGCGGTGGAATCCATAGATGGTCTGCTTCTGCGCTTTAACCTCGCGCATGAGCAGATCCGTTCACGTTTTTGTAGTTTACACAAAGATGCGGTATCATTTTCAAAAACATGCACTTTGAAACCTGTTTTCAAATTTTGTTTTCAGGCCCCCAAAATGCTGTTGTCATTTAAATGAATGGCCAAAACAAATAAAAAGTTTTCCATTTACACTCCCTCAAATATGTTAACTTGCTAAATGTAATATCAAAAAACACACTACAGTTAATTATAATAAAAATCAGTAAATTACAATCAAGTTCTTAGCATGTGCTTTAGTTAGTCACCACATCGAAATACACTTCTTCAAAGCACCTCAAAAATATAAATCCTGAATTTGTAAGTACAATTAAGTGAAATTTTCTTTCATTAACATTATATATTATATTTTCTGCAAGTACAAAAAAAAAAAAAAAAAAACACTTTTTGAATTTGAAGTACAGTGCACATTTATGTACACGTTTTCACAAGAGCTAGAGAACATTCTTGCGTAGTTTAACAGATTTCACCACTGTGTCCTAGTCTAACAATGTGTCCTCTGTTGAGCTGCATATGAAGAATGCCTCGTGAGTGCGCCAGCTGACCTACATACGTCAATTATATCGAGACAAGAAATCCTTGTTTTTGGACGGCAGGTCAGTCTTACAATCAGGGAACTTTCAGACTATGATACAGTAAAGAATTATGCAATCCATGCAACATGCAAATTCGATGCCGGATGTGTGGGCTGGAAATCTGATGTTTATGTAAATATTATGTAAATGTCAAAGTGACATGATTTGTTGTGTAAAATGCATGTACTGTACAGTAAATAAGACTTACTGTGTAAAATTCCAGAGCTACCTACATTTTCTGAAGAAAATGTAAGCTGTGCTTGATCTTGGCAAATCTTGCCACCACAATACTAGGTGGTTTGTAGGATGTTCTGTTTAAGTGCTCCATCCGATAAATCCACATTCAAAGGGGCTTTTGCACTGGGCAGTTACAGGAACTATAAGAACTAAATGTTCCCCTTGTGCCATTTTCCTGGTTGCATTCACACCACCAGTATAGGAACTCTGAAGTGACGTGAGCTGGCCAACAGTGATGCTATTGACTGCTTTTTTTTGTATGATATAACTGTTAATTTATGCGATTGAAAGAGCAAAAATGAGGGCCAAGAGATGAAATCTGATTGTTGACAACCAGTGTTTGGGAAAGTTACTTTAAAAGTAAGGCATTACTTTTTGCTTTACTCCGTAAAAAAGGAACTGATTGTGTTACTTATTTACTTACTTTTGCGATAATCATTCTCATCTAGGTTGGGCTTGCTTGTTTCTTTTTTCATAACAAAAAAGTTATTCTATTTTTTGTAAAACATGAAGGCCCTTTCACACCAAAAGTAAAATGAATAAGCTTCAGGCTGAAGGAAATAAAAATACATGTTTGTACAGTAGAGGGCGCAGCTCAAACAAACCTTTCAGCTGTAGAAGAAGGTTCAACATTTACTTCAGAAATAAAAAACAAATGTGATGTTTATCTAAAGTCATTTTTGTTTATTAGTATGGTTGAAATGGACCATCGAAGGTCAGCAGCAAAGACATTGGTTAATAAAGTGAGATTAAGTGCATAAAGTATATTTGTATAATTTAACATTTTTAATTATTGCAGGTTAGCATAATATTCTGAATATGCATTTCACTGTTTTTATTCATTTTGAGGAATACTGAATCTGTTTTTGTAAAAAATTTGCTCACATTCATAAAAACCATCATGTTCACACAGCACACACAACACTTGCACTTGCTCACAATTTCTCTCAACATGGGGACAGGAGAATACACAGAAAAACAAAGTAACTTACATTACCTATTTGAAAAAAGTAACTGAATGTATTACTTTACTAGTTATTTGGAAAAAAAGTAATCTGATTACATACTTAAAATGCATTACCACAAACACTGCCATTAACATTAGATTTTGTTTGTTTATGTGTCACTAACATTTGCTTTCTGTGTGTTAGTCCGTGGAGTGATTAAATGTAAACTATGTGTTTACATGGCTTTTTTAAAATGCCAGGTGCTGGTGATTCATATGGCATGTGTTGGGCCAATCAACAAACACTTACGTCACTGGTAGTTCCTATTGTGTTTTGTAAAACCCTACTCCAATGTAGGTGCTAGTTTAGTCCCCCAAAAGGAATTCCTATAACTAAAATCATTCCCAGTTCCTGCTAACACGTCAAAAAGTGAGTACTTCTGCCAATAGTTATGGGAACTATGAAAATGTTCCTGTTCCTGTTCAAGAAGCTCCCTTGTTTATACGTCACAATATGGAAAAAAAGACAAGCACAACTTCCGTTTCATGCCAACTTTAAATTCCACAACAAGCCACATGATTTGAGATATCATTCAAACTGTGCAGGATGAGTTATATGCATCAAATTAATACTTGAGGTTGTTAAAATCTTGCCTTAGCACACACCACTAAAGGGTCTGCCTGTATTGAAGGCTGCAGGATTCCTCTTCTCGAACAAATGCATGCTCTCAACCTGCCTTGTGAATGTGATTGTTGCCTTGTTATCATAGCGGCACTAGTACAAGCATAGCTATTTGTGGAATGTTGTTTTTCCTTGTATTGTTTCTCAAGGCAGTGCCGGGAACACTGGAATGTGGCTGTGGGAACGAGGACCAGCTATGTCATGAACGCCCTCACACAGACCAAATCTAGCATCTATCTACCGCAAGTGCCTTGCAACTCAACATTAAAAACCACACAGATAAACAGATGAGGGTTAACCCGATGTGTCATGAATGGCTTGTAGCTTGAATAGCATTTAAATCGACCCAACACAGATTCTCCACAGAGCTATATTAGAAAAGAGATGCTCTAGCGACTGACGCTAGAAGTTGCAACCTTTAGCCTCCTTGTTAGATCATCTCTTGAGATCAAAGGAGTGAGGTTTACTCGCACAGCAACTACTAGCTGGCCTCCATTACATTCACCCCCCTAAACCTCACTACCATCCGGGTCACGGCACCAACGTAACCCCTTTACCCAGGTCCTACTCACCCACTCTGCGTGGGCCTCGAACCTGGATCTCCGGCGTGGGATTCGGATGCTCTAACGAGGAGGCTAAAGGCTGCAATCTATAGCGTCAGCCGCTAGAGCATCTCTTGAGATTAGAGAAGTGAGGTTTACTCGCACAGCAACTACTAGCTGTCCTCCGTTACATTCACCCCCCTAAACCTCACTCCCATCCGGGTCACGGCACCAATATAACCCCTCTACCCATGTTCTAATCACCTGCTCTGCGTGGGCCTCGAACCTGGATCTCCAGTGTGGGAGTCGGACGCTCTAACAAGGAGGCTAAAGGCTGCAACCCCTAGCATCAGTCGCTAGAGCATCTCTTGAGATCAGAGGACTCAGGTTTACTCACACAGCAACTACTAGCTGGCCTCCATTGCATATATCTCAAAATTCTGACTTTATAACTTGAAATTGTGAGAAGTCAGAATTGTGAGATATAAACTCGCAATTGTGAGATAAAAAGTCAGAATTCTGAGATAAAAAGTTGCAATTATTCTTTTTTTTTTATTTAGTGGCGGAAATAGGCTTCCATACTCTACAGATTCAGATAAAGTGTAACAAGATAAACACTTGTCTGTGTATTTTGGATGTTTTTTTTTTTTTTTTTCCAACAGCCAACAGAAAATATTTATTATGTCAAAATAGCCCAAAATCTTAAAACTGATGAGTGCATGAAAAAAACAAAAAACAATGTTTTGCCAGTAGTGTCTTGCCTTAAGAAAGCAAGCAGTGACTTTCAGAACTTCACTGAACACCATTTAACATTAAAGCTCACAAAGGCCCTATGATCACAGTTTAAAATCTACTTGAAGAGAAATGCACAGAGAGTGACCCCTGCTGGCTCCTTCTGAGAAACTACTGCACAGCACATGGTCACAGATGCTATTCCAATCCTGCCTCAAATGGACTTTTACAAGGCACAAGAAACACAGGTAAAAAGACACAAAAGCATCATAAACGTAGTCTTTATGACTGCGCTATATTCCAAATCCTCTGAAAGCATATGATAGCTTTGTGTGAGGAACAATAAAATTAAAGCTGCTATTCATGGATAATATTTTTCTAAATGTGTTATTATATCCTTTTTGCAGCTTGACAGAAGTGGTCATTATGAACTTGTGTTTACGGGGAAAAGAGCAACAAGATAACCTTGAAAAATAAAAACATCTTTTTGTGTACCAACACTCTTAAAAATAAAGGCTCTTTATTGGCATCGATGGTTCCATGAAGGAACTTTGGAACTTCTTCATTCCACAAAAGGTTCTTCATAGTGGAAAAGGATTCTTTAGATTATTAAAATGTTCTTCACACTAAGAAAAAAATGGTTATTTTAAAAAACTTAAAAAATTCTAAAATTCATCTTTCGGAACCTTCATTTTTAAGAATTAACAAGTTTGAAAAGGAAATAATGACCAAATATCTCCTGTGTGTTACTGTTTCTTTTTGTTTTGTTTTGTTTTGCTTTTATGGTAATTCATTTTATAATATGCATTTGTAGGACATAATTGAATTATCTGAGCCAATAATCCAAAGAAAGAAACTTTAAATAAGCAGACTCAAGACAAAACCAACTAACCAAATTACAGGAGAACAGTTGTCAAAGACAATAACAGTCATATTTCACTAGCATAAAGTCAATTTCAAATCTCATGTTCAAGGCCTATAGGGAATCAATTGGAATCAGGGTTATGCTGTGGTCATTAGAGCCTGAGTAATCCACTAAGTCCTGGATTTGGCTCTCCAGCTGGTTCTGCTCAGTTTCTGACCTTGCTGGAAAGATTAAAGCAGTGGGCATTTCCTGGCAAATGCCTCAGAGCACAAAGCCACAATATCCCACTATTAGGACATAGAGCCCCACACAAACACGTTTACTGCCAAGAGTTTCCTGTATTTCTAACCTGATCGGATAAAGTTCGATCCAGGACACATTCTTTCCTATTTTTTTATTTATTTTTTTTTTTAATTGTTGTTTTTGTTTGTACATATACAGATGGATTTAGACCCTTCCCAGAAGAGTGCAAGCTATTATTGCAGCAAAGGGAGAGGGCAATGCTATTTTTCTCCACATACTTTTGAAATAAAATGCTCAGCAAGACACAAGAGGCTCTGATGTTAATTGTTGTTGATGGGGTCTGGCTCACTGCACAGTTCATCCCAAAGGTGTTCAGTGGGGCAGATGGCCAATTCGGCTGATCTTCAAGTGCTGTATATCATTGGACTCTGTAAATTCTAAAGGGAACAGGCTCATGACTTCAAGATAGATTACTAGAAGAGTGCCTATATATATGTATTAATCATAGTGAAAAAGAAGTGAGCTTAATTGTATTGAATGTGCACTTGTAGTGTACAAAAGCAATAAGCCCAGTGAAGCTGTAGTTTACAGTGAATTCACAACAGCTAATTTCTGTTCCTAAACACGATATGGAGCAGAGTTATAATAAATTCACAGTAAACCATTGTTTCATTGGGCTTATTGATTTTATAAAATGATTAGACCATAAAAATATTTATTTAATACTGATGTAATGTGTTTACAGGAGTATGTTTGAAGAGTAATTAACAATGGCTTAGAACGCGGCTCAACCAATCAGAATCAAGTCAATTTCATGGCTATGTTTCTTAACACACTTAAGTACAATTTTAACAAGCGCACCTTGTAATGATGTCAAATTAAAAGTTTTACTTTAAAGTACATTTTAAATATTTGTGTTTTAATAATACTTTGTCATTTGGCGTGTTGACTAACATACACTCTAAAAAATGCTGGGTTGTTTCAACCCAATTTTGGGTCAAATATGGACAAACCCAACCATTGGGTTAAATCTCTAAATTAATTTTTTAACCCAACAGTTGGGTTTGTCCATATTTGACCCAAAATTGGGTTGAAACAACCCAGCATTTTTTAGAGTGTACTAAAGCACATGATTATAGTTTTAACTGTAGTGTGTTATTTGATAGTTAAATTGCAACTTCATTGCCAACGTGTAATTACAAATATATTTAAGTACATGACATGCAAGTTTCAATAGAAATTACATAAAACTATACCCAAGTTTACCATAAATGCTTGTCAATACATTCATTATAAAAGTAATCATGAAATCACATATAAATATGTACTTAAATCCTACATAAGTAGGTAAAAACATATTATTTCTGTAGACTTGTTCCTGTGAGAGAGACTTGTATTTCTGTATACTTCTTATTCTGTTATGTTAAAGTGTATTTATTTTCACAAGGGTATATATATTTATCAGTTTTTTTTTTTATATTTTATAATATATTTTATGATATTCTCTCCCCCTATTGCAAGGCCAAGAGTCAGAGACTCACTTATCCAACCACCAGATGGAGCCCTCTCCCGAATATTGACATCACTGCATTCCTTCTACAGATGCAGTACTTCATGTTTGTAAGTTTAAAGGGGTTGTGATATAAAAAATTTAATTTGCCTTGATCTTTGGACATATAAGAGGCCTTTGTACCATTAAAACATCCTGCAAGTTTCATAGCTTAAAATGTCATCCTCACTATAAACAAAGCTTGTTTTGATATTGCAGGATCTGTGACATTACATCATTGACGAATACATCATCGCACTATAGGCCTCGCCCACTGTCGTTCAGTCACCGGATGTGCCCATCGTGTCAAAAGCAAACAGAATCCATTATAATCACTGACACTGTCTACACTGGATACATAAAGATGCGCGTTTAGTTTCTGATGTACTCCATGCACTTGAGTATGCCAAAAACAGGACAAATGGAAGAGTGAAAGAAAGTTTGCTTTGTTTAAAGTTTAAACAGCTTGTTTGCGTCAGAAGAATCCCAGGATCGGAAACAAGTGGATGGTTTATTTTAATAGCGACTGTATTGAATCTGACAGCAGCTGCATCACAAAACATAAGTAAATGATTTCATAATGCTTTGTCAAATGACAAAGTAGGACCTGGGTAGAGGGCTTAAATTGGTGCCGTGACCCGGATGAGAGTGAGGTTTAGGGGGATGAGTGTAACGGAGGCCAGCTAGTAATCGTTGTGCGAGTAAACCTAACATCACTCCTCTGATCTCAAGAGATGCTCTAACGAGGAGATGCTCTAGCGTGCAATGCAATGACATTAGCCAATTAGCCGTTTACTGACAAGCCTTAAAGAAGCCACACCTTAAAAACTGATCAATTCAGAAAGAGGGTCAGAAAGAGTGTTGAAAATATTGAAAATATATATTTTTTTCACATATATTTCTGCTGACGGGTCAACTCTTCATTTAATCTAAAAAACAGTCTTTTACAATGTGTGAATTTGCCCTTTTTTGTTTCTGTAAAGTGTACTGCAATTAGTATGCTAATTTCATCAAGTTCATCAGCATTTGCTGCGATAACCATCTTTCGGAACCTTAATTTTTAAGAATTAACAAGTTTGTAAAGGAAATAATGACAAATATCTCCTTTGTGTTATTGTTTTTTTTTTTTTTTTTTTTTTTTGCTTTAATGGTAATTCATTTTATAATGTGCATTTGTAGGACATAATTGAATTATCTGAGCCAATAATCCAAAGAAAGAAACTTTAAATAAGCAGACTCAAGACAAAACCAACTAACCAAATTATAGGAGAACATATATTTGTGCTGACGGGTCAACTCTTCATTTAATCTAATAAGAGAAAAAAATGTGTGAATTTGCCCTTTTTTGTTTGTTGTTAAGGTAAATGTAAAGTGTACTGCAATTAGTATGCTAATTTCATCAAGTTCATCAATGAGACAAACTAATCATAACCTCAGTTAAAATGAAAACATGAAAATAATGCAATAGACATGGAAAATAAAGTTGCAAATATTATTTATACAAAGAAACTAAGTATAAAAAATATTTTGAAGATGAAATTAGATTAAACAGAGCTTAATATAAACCCTCCTCTCCCATGCAGACAATGCAGAAAGTGAAGAGGAGGTGCGAAGATAGGAAATTAAGATCGGTGCTGCAGTCAGAAAATTAAAGGGGAAGATGCACACATACAGACAGGCATATCAGATATATTTGAACATTTTTGTGTAATTCTACATATGAAATGAACATAATACTTTCCCTATCTGTTACACTTCCATATGCTCATTGCGAAGTATTGCCCGTTCACCTGCCTCACTGAGTTTTTCCCCATGGTATCATGTTATGATCTTCTGTTTATTGGATTTATGTTTATTATCATTGTCTGTTGGACTGTTTGCCTATAATTTGACTACTGTATGTTTTACTGACCACGTTTGTGCCTATTGTTTGGACTTGTTCTTAAACTGCAAAATGCAAAAAACTCTTCTAACCCAACCTCGAGTCTGAGATCATCACAAACATGCTGAGCCTCTAATGTGTTAACTGGCAGTGAGAACGTCCACCTCTTGCATTACCCGCTGTGATTTTCCAGCGGTCAGAGTAATGAACCCTTGTCTTGATCTGTTCCCCATCGCCGCCTCCAGCTGAAGCCAAATGAAAAGTCAAGACGTAGGCAACAATTTCCATGTCACACAGTGGACGGCAGCTATAATTTCAAAGCACCTGCTCTGAACTGACTTACACAGGGATTTAAAGGTGCAGTAAGCAATTTCTGAGAAACGCTGTTGATATTTGAAATCTCTAAAACAAACACGTTCCTGCCCAAAAGGATCATATCCCTATCTTGACAGCTCTTGCCCTCAAATTTACAAACATGCTATTCAGTGTGGCTACAACAGGCTACAAGTGTGTTTTGGTGCTCAGTCAATCCATTTTTTAACAGTATTTCTCAGAATTCACTTACTGCATCTTTAATTCAGTCTCCTAATCATCATCAAGAGCAATTAAAGCAACATTATTGTGTTGTTGTTTTGTTTTTTTCTTTCAGATTTCCATTAAAATTGTGCTAATTAGCTGGAGATTGTCATGTTTTTTGTGGAGAAACATTCTCAGAGTACCACTGGACTGAACGAGAGGTGAAATTATGGCCTTGCCATTTGCCATACCATTAAAAGTTAAAGATAAAACCTTTAAATTGATTAGTATGTTTGGTTTGACCATAATATGGAAGGAGCACTTTATTTCAAACAGTCACATCAACAATTTAGCGTCAATGAGTCATGCGACGGCATTCATGCATTAGTTCAAACTCATGCTGTCTTTTTCTTTAAGCTGGGTGCGGGAGGCGCAGAGTTCCGCAACATGAACTCAAATGAACTCTAACACCATCATTTCTGAACAAAGCTCCATTTCCCAACACAACAGGAACAAATTCCCTGTGGTCATCTGCACATTTACATCACACCAGCTCAATCTACAAACCGGAATATTCAGGTTCAGAAATTCCTGTCCCTTTGCCTGAACATGCTTACACAACTTGGTGGCAAAATCCTAGAACACTTCCTTGATCTGACAGTCTGGCGGATGTGCTAACTGAAAGTGACCCCTAGATGGCCAAATACATCTTAAATGCAATACATTTGCATGTTTTAAGGAACAGTTACCACTGTGAGTCCCTATGTGAAAATGGCTACAGTACATTCCTTGTAAAGTACAGCGCAATCCTGAAGTTACCCACCCGAGAATTACATTCGATTACATTATGTGTGGAATAACTAGTTCAATCTTCAAGTCTTCATATTAAGTACACACTTGCCTATTTGAAGAAAACGGGAAGTGAGCTATCTAGCAGTTTAAAAAAAAAAGAAGTTAAATCACACTGACTTGTGGAGTCTACATAAGGGGAATAGGGGAAAAAAGCACTGCTTATTAATTTTGAAGCTTGTGGTGAGTCTGTTCACTAGCATTAAAGGGATAGTTCACCCAAAAAGGAAAATTTGATGTTTATCTGCTTACCCCCAGTGCATCCAAGATGTAGGTGACTTTTTTTCTTCAGTCGAACGCAAATGATGATTTTTAACTGCAACCGCTGCGGTCTGTCAGTCAAATAATAGCAGTAGATGGGAACTTCAACTATAACAGTAAATAAAACTTGCTTAGAAAAAACAAAATGAAACCCTGCGGCTCGTGACGACACATTAATGTCCTAAGACACGAAACGATCGGTTTGTGTGAGAAACCGAACATTATTTATATAATTTTTACCTCTAATACACCACTATGTCCAACTTCGTTCAGCTTCCTGTTAATGAGGTCAAAAAACACGTTGTGATGACGGAAGTGATGTCTCGCCCATATACTTCAATGAGCGCGAGACATCACTTCCGTTGTCAGAGCGCGATCTGACCTCACTAACCGGAAGCTGAACGAAGTTGGACATAGTGGTGTATTAGAGGTAAAAAATGATATAAATACTGTTCGGTTTCTCACACAAACCGATCGTTTCGTGTCTTAGGACATCAATGTGTCGTCACGAGCCGCAGGGTTTAATTTTGATTTGTCTATTGAAGTTTTTTCGACTCTTATTGTTCAAGTTCCCAATCACTGCTATTATTTGACTGACAGACGGCAGCGGTTGCAGTTAAAAATCATAATTTGCATTCGACTGAAGAAAAAAAGTCACCTACATCTTGGATTACCTGGGGGTAAGCAGATAAACATCAAATTTTCATTTTTGGGTGAACTATCCCTTTAACACTGGCCAAGACCAGAACCTCCAAAAGACCTAGACCAATACAAGACCCAGACTAGACCCCTCAAAGCCTGGAGTCATGAAATTTTGAATAATGTACTAATTGCTTTTCATTGTTAAAAAGTGCCCTTAAGCATAATTTTGAAAAAAAAAAAAAAAAAAAAGTACTTATAAAAATAATATACTTAAGTGCAAACTGAACATAAAATTTTTAGACATTTAATCGCATTTTTATGTAATTAAATGAAAATGCATAATAGTTCAAATTTATATTAAATGCAATTAGCTAAACTTTAAAGTGCTATTTAAAGGAACACTCCACTTTTTTTGAAAATAGGCTCATTTTCCAACTCCCCTAGAGTAAAACAGTTGAGTTTTACCGTTTTCTAATCCATTCAGCCGATCTCCGGTTCTGGCGGTACCACTTTTAGCATAGCTTAGCATAGTTCATTGAATCTGATTAGACCGTTAGCATCTCGCTCAAAAATGACCAAAGAGTTTCAATATTTTTCCTATTTAAAACTTTACTCTTCTGTAGTTACATCGTGTACTAAGGCCGACGGAAAATGAAAAGTTGCGATTTTCTAGGCTTTTATTTCATTAATATTATATCATCTGCATGTACAGTTTTTTTTTTAAATATACTTTTAAGATTTGAAGTACACTACAAGTGCACATTCAATACAATTAAGCACACTTCTTGGAATGTGGACTTCTTCTTTCGAGCTTTAAAAAGGAAAGCAAAAGCAGCATAAAAAAATCACATCATAACAGCAGTCCTCTTATGACTTTCAGGACTTCTAAAGTCAGTCGATAGTTTTCTCCGAGGAACACATTGGACTTAAAGCAGGTATTGTTCAAAATATCTCCCTTTGTGTTCATTTTTCTGTGAATTATTCCTGTAAATTAAGATCCAGACTAGGATACCAAGTAAGAAGACCTAAACCAACACCACTTTCATGAGTTCTTGAGAGGTTTTAAGACCAACTGTGGTGAAAAAGCGCATAAAATCTCTTGACCGTTGGGTTTGAGGGATTACATCTGCGTATATAGTCCTTAATGGCATTAACTGCCTGAGACTAAAGATCTTTTAAGCTGACCATATAAGCTTCAGGTTCATTAGTCAGAAAGAAACTCCCTCTATAATTCATCCTTCAGTTTGCTTTTCCATCACATGTTGATTATAGTGCATGAACTACTATTGCTCTCCACAGGAAGACCATTCTTACCCTCTCAGATTGATATAAACTAGTGATTGAACATGCAAAGCCGAATGCTGCTTATTGGCTCAAGTTAAAAGATCCTAACTCCAAGTCTGTATAATATTTTGAACTCGTGTCCTTCTTTTAGTGCATTCTTTATCACCCGCCAGTCAAAAAATGATAAGTCTGGTTGCTTTAAGTAACAGTAGAATGTTGAACAGTAGTAATTATGGTTGCCTTAACCACAGAATCAATAGAAAACATATTAGTTATGATTACAACACCATGAAAGATCAGCTCTTACCTGGAGAACTCCTTGGTATTGTTGGACACAAGAAAGCTTGAAAACTGGACACACACAATTCACTAACACTCCCCATGACCTCAGATTGAATGTTTTTCTGGTCTTTCTTTTCTGCTTTTCTCCCTTCAGTGCCCGGGTCAAGCAACGCACGCCAAAACCAGCCTGCCTGTCATGTCTCAGTATCTCATAGCATTTGCTCTGTGATCCATGGGACTCGTCCTCATGCTTTCTTCTCTGTGACACTCTCAGTACCTCACAATTTAATTTGTGTTTCCTCTTTCTCAACTTGCCACATGAACTGCAACGCTTCTCTTCCCCTCTCTGCTAATAATGTCTCGCTCCACTTCTCTACTCTCCTAATCTGCCTTTCTCTCACACACACAGAAGTCTGCACACATCTTATACACAAAACCATGTCTGTTATTCTAAAAGACATACTTTTTTCAAAGCAACATGAACTCAGAATTTATTATTATATACGGTCTTGACCCACGTTCCAGTCTTGTACATTATCCCAAATAAACAAAGGCAAGATTGTCTTTAATTGTTTGTCATAATGTTTTTATCAAAATGTTATAACTTGTTTCTCCTCTGAAATGACTTTCCTAGGTCATGGGCCATTGGATAATCATAACCAATAGCAAAATAGGCATTTGCTTTAGCAAACTTGCATTCTGTTCTGGCTCCATTCTGGTTGGCACCGCCCACATTTTGCCATCCAATTATTTCTCAGCAAAAAAATGAGGCCCGTCCCACAGTATTATTCAGTATGAATATCCTAGAAATACATCATATGATGGAAATAAATATAATGTTGATTTTCATTTAACAGAATTTATATATTTTCAATACAATTTATGTTTAATTAGTTCAATTTATTTTATTAAAATAAAACCTACCTACGCCAAAGTAGGTCCGATCAGGTGGAAATAAAAGGGCAGATCTGGTAGAAATAGCACCTTTATTTAAAAGATTAGTCCACTTTCAAATTCAATTTTCCTGATATTTTACTCACCCCCATGTCATCCAAGATGTTCATGTCTTTCTTTCTTCAGTCGAAAAGAAATGAAGGTTTTTGAGGAATACTTTCCAGGATTATCTCCTTATAGTGGACTTCAATGGACTCCAAACGGTTGAAGGTCAAAATGACAGTTTCAGTGCAGCTTCAAAGGGCTTTAAATGATACCAGATGAGGAATAAGGGTCTTATCTAGCGAAACAATTGGTCATTTTCAATTTTTTTTTTTAAATGTATAGGCTTTATAAACACAAATGCTCGCCTTGCATGTGGTTCTGCACTTCCATATTCTTCAAAAAGCTTACAAAAGCAAAACATACAGTGTTGTCCTACGCCTTCCCTATTCTACTTACTGAAAAAATTTAACTGGCACTGCGTTCATTCCGAATAGGGAAGGCATAGGACATACAGTGTTATCTTTTTGAAGAATATGGAAGTGTGGAAAAAGCCCTTTGTAGCTGCACTGAAACTGTAATTTTGACCTTCAACCGTCTGGAGGCCACTGAAGTCCACTATAAGGAGAATAATCCTGGAATGTTTTCATCAAAAACCTTCATTTCTTTTCGACTGAAGAAAGAAACATATGAACATCTTGGATGACATGAGGGTTAGTAAATTATCAGGAAAATTTATTTGAAAGTGAACTAATCCTTTAACATGCATATGTTCAATTTCTTTCTGTTAAAACATTAAAATGTGCACATTTTGTTGTCAGTTCAGCCAATATCATGTCTGAGGTTGGCATTGTGGTCTTATATTGTTATAATAAGAACACAATATAAAAGTTGTGAAAATAAGACATTTGAACTATTCTTCCTCTTTCATTTTAAAGCAATGTGAACAAACACTGAAATGTGAACTCTGTAACAGCTGATCACTGATAGAGAGACACTGTTGTCCTTTAATGTCATTCTCTTTAACGACTGTAGTCAACTGTGCCTGTCATTACTGCGAATCACCCAGCAGTCGCATAACTAACACGTTACATGCCTCGGCCATTACTGTGCATTTCTGTCAATCACAGTCAACAAGAGAGTGAAAATCACGAGTACAGAGAGAAAAAAAAAAGAGAGATGCTGAGGGACAAAAGTCTCATGCGTGAGCTGCAAAGTCAGGGAATTGAAATGCTGCAGCTGCACGTCAAAAGCGTCACAGGACAGCAGACTGTCTGTCAACTCAGCAGCTCTGCTCACATCTGACCGTTCACCTCCCTCTGAGCTGACATTTATTCTGCTGCTCTAAACACTCGAAAATCTGCCTGACGCTCATATGTGGCAACTTCTGAAAGACTAAAAGAGCTTTACAGAGGTCAGACAAGATTCTCATATATAGCCAATGAATTTGCATGACAACAATCTTCTTTATTATTATTTTTCATATATATATATATATATATATATATATATATATATATATATATATATATATATATATATATATATATATATATATATATATATATATATATATATATATATATATATATGACAATAGTATTTAGCTGTTTTTCCTTATTAGTGGCATACACTGCAGGTTAATCTCTTATTCTCCATCTCTCTGTCACACAAATCTGATCATTTATTGTTATTTTTCTTTCTCCTTTTTTGGTGGCTTAAAGCAAGGAATACATATGTGTAAAAATCTTAGACAAATGTTTGATTTTCCACACATTTCAATATTCATGAAATACAACATTTGTTTTTTTTTGTTTTTTTTTACAGTTCGATTAAATGAAGAACTTCCCAATAAGGGTATGAACCAATGTAAATTTGAAAAACATTTTCCAGCTCAGCATAACTAGAAAATAAAATAATAATAATAATAATAATAATAATTACTGCAACTACTCTAGACATTTCTATGGCTTTTCCATACATTTTTAAGATTTTATTCAGTTCCATGATTGGCCTTCAAAACACAATTTTAAAATACTCTGATATTTCCAAGTTTTCCACGAGTGTGGGAACTTTGAAGAATGAAATTCTGTACAGCACATGTGTGTATCTGTGCAAATTTACTTTTAGCTTTTTAAAGAAAGAAGGATGTACTTCTTGGACTAGAATATCAAATGTAATATAATTGAGTATTTAGAGTTAATGATAATACACATTTGATTAACACTGATACACATTGCATCTTTCTATCCTGGGTCAGCTCAAATTCATGGTTATATCACAATATCTATGCCTTTTTCTTATTTTTCTTTTGTGTAATCTGAAAATGCTGACGAAATGCAACAGAAGAGACTTAAATTATGCTACAATGTCGCCCCTCAGAGGCCATCAAGTGTCAAAACTACTGCTGAGAGTCATTCACTTGATTGAATGTTTTCTTTTTCTTCAAATAATTTTCTTTGATAATCTCCTCAGATAAACTTCACCCTGAAGCCTTTCCTTAAATGACAGGTAAATTACATTGTGCTTGAGGAGGAACTCAATTTAGCAGTACAGTGAGTACCAGGAGCAGGACTGAAGAGCCATGATTTAAATAATATTTAGTGAAAATGCTTAACCCAACCCTAGAGATTATATGTCCAAATCCATTTTCACAAGCTGAACAGAGACATGATACAATGAAGCTTTTTTTTTTTTTTTTGTCCCTAAGTATATGATGATCCATGCATAATAACAATAAAATACAATTAAATAAATGTATAATAAAGAAATATAATGAGAAATATAATGTGTGAAAATAACAGTAAAGGAAGTTTGTTTTGATTAAAAGTCATACAAGTCATTTAGAGCTGCTCTCTCATCTTCCTCTGTCAAACTAACAATGTTTTTGGTGACATGCATGGGGACTTTCAGTGATTTTTACCACAGATACTATCCTTACAGTCACAGATCATTTCAGGTTTAGCTACTCTGCCGTGAAAAAAAAAATGCTTAAAAAAAAACACCTACAAAAAGACATTTCTGCCAAATGAAGCAATATCAGGTACTGAACACAGTATTGTTTTTCATTGTTATGGTATTGTTGTTGAATAAAAGATTTAAAAGTCAAATTTTATTATCATTTTTAGTATTTTTTAATTATCACCTCCACCCTTCAATACTGATATAAAGATATAAAGCTTGATATAAAGCTCCAGGGTTGAGAATGTCCACAATTATCATGGGGTGTACTTATTATTTCACGGCACTTTACATAAATCAAAAAACATATTTAAATGATTAAACTGACAAGCAGCTGCAGTGTTTTATGTTGCTAATTAGTAACTGAGGTTGACTTTATCAAAATAAATATTGATATGTGGTAAATTAAGTGTTCTTCCATCATGGTGCATAAAATGAAAGTTGATCTCTATTTTCTGGCATTTCAAGCATTGATTACTAACATAATATAATGGTGCTAGAAATAGCCAATGTTGTTTGATAACATGTTTGAGTTATTCATACTGAAAAATGGAATTAAACCGTTAAATCCATTTAGAGGAGTCTCAGTTTTCTACTTCCTTGAATTTACATTTAAGTCATAATTCTGCATCATTTTTTCTACCTCAGTTCAAATTCAGGAACTGTATTGGAATTTAAAAGGCATTCTGATTTTATGGCACATAAAACTGGTAGGAAAAGTCAGCTTGAGTCTTTTTGTCAAAGGCAGAATTGTGATATGCAGCGCTAAAGCACCTCCTACGCCTCCTGTCCTCCTCACTGCAGATCTGTGAACACAGAGAGAGCAGCAGAAAACTGCACACAAGCTCACAATTTGACATGCCTTAGGAAAATTATACTTATGCATCGTGTGTTTTACAGCAACGTGACGGTGAGTAAATAATAACTGAATATTAATTGTTCATGGCAAGTGTGAGGATAATGTTCATTTGTTTTATGAAAATGTTTCTTTCACTTTCATGTTTCAGGATTAAACTATAAATAAAGACTCGTTCTGCATGTGTTTGTGAGTTTATCAGGTGTCATGTTGAACTGTTCGTGTGGGAGGAAGAGTGGTCAGAGCTTCACGCTTTCGGCCCACCACAGTTCAGAAGCAGCTCAAAAACTCTCACTGATGCTGGTTTAGATGTTTCATCTGGATCTGAAGCTCAAACATTTTCCTGCAGGCCGGGTTTCCTGGTCTTAGAGCCTGTGCGTTCAAGAGAAGAGCTGATCCAGAGTCAGTGTGATCTGAGATCTTGAGTTTCAACACTGATCTGACAGCATACAGAACTGCTGAATGTCAGTGAGTAAACAATTGTGCAATGAGACACAGAGCAGATAAAAACATACTGGATAAGATTTAGATTTTTACTCACTTTTCACCAAAAACCTTATACTGGTTCATTTCAACAAATATACTTTAGCATTAGCATTAGTTTTGTGGTTCACACCAGGTTTTGGTGGTCAGTGTATTTATGAAATTACACAAATTCTGAATAA
Organism: Chanodichthys erythropterus; assembly: GCF_024489055.1. Taxonomy (NCBI): domain Eukaryota; kingdom Metazoa; phylum Chordata; class Actinopteri; order Cypriniformes; family Xenocyprididae; genus Chanodichthys; species Chanodichthys erythropterus. Next base: position 53,678,182 of record NC_090223.1, on the reverse strand, counting down.
CTGTGTGCCAAAACAAAAAAAAAAAAAACCTAAATGAATAGATGCAAATAAACATTAAAAGAAAAACGTATTCTTCACATGCAGGTTACACAAAAATGTCTCAAATTCAAAACTCAACATGCAACATTTGGCATGAAGTGAGCTATTTGACTTCAGCTCGTAACATGATACTTTTGAAGGAACTGAACACAATTGTTTATTAACAGAATAAGTCTCTCAGTCAGTTTCAGACTCATAACTTCATTTGAACATGCAGGCAAAAGTTGTTGTCGCAGTATGTGTGTGGGTGTCAGGATGTTGATATGTGGATGCCAATTATTCTGGGAGGTTGTTTAAGGTTTTCTTACTCGTCTCCTTCAACATAAGTCTATGGGAGTTTTCCTATCATTTCATCACACTAGCAAGATTCTCACAGTTCACTATCAATCAAGCTGACTGCAATTAACCAAGTGATTTCCTTTAAGAGGCTACAGCGAATCATATTGTGTATCAGCCACTTGCCACACTTTTCTATTCTGGGATGACTTCTGCTCTCAGCAAACTGAACAATGAATAATTGAGAAGAGAAAGTCCATCTCAGTGAACATCATAAAACTGCACACACTATCCTGAAGAAGAGCATTTTGAAGCTGTTCAGTTTTGTCATGATCAAAATATTCCACAAAAAGTCAATGTCTTTATCGTTCATTTGTGTGAATGTTTATTCTGAAGTTACAAAACTAAATATAAGCTCAGAAGCTACAAAACTACTGTAAATGATAGTAAATTGCATGGTTTTATGTTTTTCTCCACAAAGATTCAAGATTTTGTGAGTTCTTTCAGTTTACTCTAAGGTTCTGGTGGAAATTCAAAAGCTTATCAGAAGTTGAAAGAATGGAAGTGAAGATCTAAACTGATCCAGATACACGAGCTGAGATGATGCAATCTAAGATGAACTAGACTGAGGATTGAAACTTTACCTTTTTATAAGAGAAATCAAAGCTATGTTCAAAATCGCCCCTATTCCCTACATAACTCCACTAGTATAGTTCACTTGAAGGAGTGAATGAAAATGAGTGGGTGAATTCGGACCCTGAGTGCTCCAGAAGGTGTGATTGCTGTTTAATAACCATTTGAAACTTCGAAAACTGGAAGCTCCATTAGTAATGAAAAGATATATCTTGAAATCTCTCATGGAAACTAGCATGTACCAACCTAATAATCAATTAAAAAGGAATTTTTACCTGAATGATATTACGCTGTAGCCACATTGGACTAGTGGATTGGAAAATGGATGGATGAATGATACAGCTGTGGCGCCATCTTCTGGTCAGATGTGGGAATTCATTCAGTACGTGACTCACAGTGCATTATGGGTATTTTCTAGATGTTGAGCATACATCGATTGTACACTTGCTATTGTGGTACATTATAGGACTGAATGAGTGTACTTGATAATGTCCACTATGGTTTTGGACATCACTCCAGTTATTTTCAGTTAAAACAACTCAAAAATGCATTTTAATCTAGGAATAGATTAAGCTTTGGCTGTGAAACCGGGGGTTAAGTAGCTTTTATAAACTTGCCTTAGAAACAAACATTACTGGTGTGCATCTTGAGACAAAACAATGACACTGACATATTTTAGGATATGTCAGTGCAAGTTGTTTTCACTTGAAACAACTCAAATGCATTTTAGTCAGAAACTAGGCTTAAAGGGATAGTTCACCCAAAAATGAAAATTTGAGGTTTATCTGCTTACCCCCAGTGCATCCAAGATGTAGGTGACTTTTTTTCTTCAGTCGAACGCAAATTATGATTTTTAACTGCAACCGCTGCCGTCTGTCAGTCAAATAATAGCAGTAGATGGGAACTTCAACTATAACAGTAAATAAAACTTGCTTAGACAAATCAAAATTAAAACCTGCGGCTCGTGACGACACATTAATGTCCTAAGACACGAAACGATCGGTTTGTGTGAGAAACCGAACATTATTTATATAATTTTTACCTCTAATACACCACTATGTCCAACTTCGTTCAGCTTCCTGTTAGTGAGGTCAAAAAACGCGTTGTGATGACGGAAGTGATGTCTCGCCCATATACTTCAATGAGCGCGAGACATCACTTCCGTTGTCAGAGCGTGATCTGACCTCACTAACCGGATCGTTTCGTGTCTTAGGACATCAATGTGCCGTCACGAGCCGCAGGTTTTAATTTGGATTTGTCTATGGAAATTTTTTTGACTCTTATTGTTCAAGTTCCCAATAACTGCTATTATTTGACTGACAGACGGCAGCGGTTGCAGTTAAAAATCATAATTTGCGTTCGACTGAAGAAAAAAGGTCATCTACATCTTGGATGCACTGGGGGTAAGCAGATAAACATCAAATTTTCATTTTTGGGTGAACTATCCCTTTAAGCCTTGTCCGTGAAACTTGCAATTTCATCATTTCAAATGTGTAAATGTAATGTATATATTTAAATACATGACAGACAAGTTTCAACAAAAATGACATTAAAGTAGGCCTATATTTAGTTTATCATAAATGCTTGTCAGTTCATTCGGGAGTATACGAAAAAATAAATTAAATATAAATATGTACTTAAAGGATTAGTTCACTTTCAAATTAAAATTTTCCTGATAATGTACTCCCATGTCATCCAAGAATGTTCATGTCCTTCTTTCTTCAGTCAGAAAGAAATTAAGGTTTTTGATGAAAACATTCCAGGATTATTCGCCTTATAGTGGACTTCAATAGACCCCGGATGGTTGAAAGTCAAAATTTACAGTTTCAGTGCAGCTTCAAAGGGCTTTAAATGATACCAGACGAGGAATAAGGGTCTTATCTAGCGAAACGATTGGTCATTTTCTAAAAAAAAAAAAAAATGTATATGCTTTATAAACACAAATGATCGCCTCACAAGTGCTTCCACCAGACTGCCTTCTATATTCTTTAAAAAGCTTACGCTGTATGTCCTACACCTTCCCTATATTCAAATTATGGAACGATTGCAGCGCCACTTCAGTTTTTTTTTCTTTTTTCTTCCATAAATTGACTAGGGAAAGTGTAGGACATAATCCTGGAATGTTTTCATCAAAATCCTTAATTTCTTTTCGACTGAAGAAAGAAGGACATGGACATCTTGGATGACATGGGGGTGAGTAAATTATCAGGAAATTTAATTTGAGAGTGAACTAATACTTTAACACTGATCTCAAGTCAGGAAGACTCTCCAGGATGTGGGCAAATAAAGCACTTTTAACTTCAACTAATTGCATTTAATACGAATTTAACCTCTAACAGATATTTAATTTAATTGTTAATAACAAGCAATTAAGTGACTGAAAAAATTATAGAATGAGTTTGCACTTCAATATATTCTTTTAAAATATATATTTTCATAAGAAGTCATTTAAAAGCATACTTCTTTGTCCAAAAAGGGATGAATTGTGTTCTCAGGACAGGGGTATATTTCAGGTCAGAAGTAGTTGTCTAGTTGGGACAAGTTCTATTGTGTTTTATATGTTGTTATTAATTAAACACAGTTTAAGCAAAAATAATGTAATAATGCTGTTTCATGAATTGTTCTGATTTACAGTTGTTTTACTGTTTAAATAATCCCATAATCCAATCAAATAGCTGCACAACTGGGTCAACATATTTCATCAGTCAACTGTATTCAATTATCTGGATACGAAAACCAAGACTTTAACGTACAGAAACTGACTTTCTTTGATAAACTTTACTAAAGTATAAAACTGAGGCACGTCTTTCTATGTTCTGCTGTTCACACTGAATATTACGCTTCACATTATTATGGTAAGGAAAATGAGCTGATGCAGAATGATTTGATGGCTGCATGCGTGCTGTAAGTGTAAAGGACCTGTTTGAGGCATGCCCAAAACTTATAACATCCGAATCCTCCCAAGATGTCTGTGTATCCCATATATGCAAACAACGCATGTGGAATCAACATCACAGCACTTCAATTCAAGAAACACGCAACATGTAGGCTACAATATTCCCTCCATGTAATTCACAGCCTTGCACATGCAATGCTATTTTTATCACTTCAGGCATGATGAAGCAGATATTGAAGTGCGTGTCCTACCGTAGCTCTCCTCATCCATCTCCAACTGGCTGACACTGACGCAGGAACAGTGAAGGAGTGTCAACAATAATGTGGAGGGATCCAGCTGCTCTCTTCTGTCCAGCCCATGCGGCCTCTCTCTCTGTCTCTCTCTCTCTCTGCCGCAGCTCTGCTGCTGTTCAGCCTCAGACCGACTCCTCCTCAACAGATGAGATGACGTCACTCACAGCATGCATGCAGGAGCACAGATATCAGACTATAATACATGTTGAATATCTCTTGTGGTGGTGGAATAAATATTTAGAAAACACAATTAGGTGCAAAACAAAGCTTAAAAAAAAGAAAAAAAGAGATGTGTACACGCTCACATAAAGGCAGTTTAAAATGTACAATTGATCTGAAAAGAACATGCAAAAAGAAAAATCTTCAGCTCTCAGACCGGAAACCTTCTTGCTGTGAGGAAACTGTCTGGGACACACTGAGCTGCTGTGAACATAAAGAGCTCTAAAATATTAGGTTTCTTTTAAAACATGAATAATATATTTACATTATATCCATTCATGTATGAATGTTGTGTTAACAAGTTGTCAGGTTGGTTGGCTGTTAAAAGGTTTTGGTTATAGTTTATAGCATAAGAGCGAAGCAACAAACAGAAAAGATAGTATATATAATGTATAGGTCACACACAGAAGAGGACAGACAAGTATGTTTCAACAGGTTTTATTTAGCAGAGAGGTTATCAACTGGACTCAGGATCAGGATGGTGTAGTCGAGAGAGGGGATCCACCCTGCAGATCTTATGGCCAGGTTGGTAAGCGACGAAAAAGTCGAGTCTTGTGAAGAAAAGAGAGCCCATCTAGCAGATATTCCAGATTTCGATGGTCAGTAATGACCTCGAAGCAATGGTTTGCTCCCTCCAGCCAATGTCTCTACTCCTTGAGGGCGAGCTTGATGGAGAGGAGCTCTCAATTGCCAATGTTGTAATTCTGCTCCACCAGGGACAGCTTTTTGGAGTAGAAGGCACATGGAGGAAGTGTTGAGAATCACTCTGCTGCTGTGAGAGTACAGCTCCGACTCCAGTGGTGGAGGCATCCTCAATGGAAGGGTGGTCAGGATTGGGATGGACTAGGATCGGAGCAGATACAAAAGCTTCTTTGAGGCTCTGGAAGGCATGGATGACAGATGGGTTCCAGGAGAGAGACTTGGGCTGGTTCTTGAGGAGTGAGGTAAGAGGAGAGCTGAGGAATTATTACCCCAGGAATCGCTGTAGATCCTTGATGGTGATGGGTTGGGGCCAGTTCTGAATGGTCTCATCCTTCCTCTGGTCCATCTGGATGCCTCGTTGGTCAATGACGTAACCCAGAAACTGGACAGAGGTGGTGTGGAACTCGCACTTCTCCAGCTTGAGGTATAGGTGTGGCGTTCTCTCAGCATTTGGAGGAACCCCCTGAACATCTCATCCATGTACCCCTGGAAGACGGAGGGTGAATTGGACAGGTCATAGGGCATCACCTGATATTCATAGTAACCTGATGGTGTCACGAATCCAGTCTTCCATTCATCTCCCTTGCGAATGCAAATGAGATTGTAGGCACTCCCCAGGTCCAGCTTGGAGAAAATATGAGCCCCACGCATCTATTCTAACGCTGCTGGGACCAGAGGAAGGAGATAACTGTACTTCACCGTCTGGGAGTTCAGGGCATGGTAATAAATACACGGCTGCAAGCTTCCATCCTTTTTGACAACCCTAACAGTTGTTCTGGTGAGAGAAGCGATCTTAGGAGGAAGTTGAATGGTACTCACTACTGGGCGTGGTGGTCGGATGGGAAATTTGGTGATGATACCTTTTTACTCACAACACAGACACAGATGATTCATTATCCTCCTTTGGATAATGGAGTCCAATGGAGTCAGGTCGAAAGAGTTGACTTGCATCTGGTGCTGGAAGGGCAATAGATGGTAAGGAGGGTTGAGAATGCAGAGAGGGTTGATGACGCGAACAGGCAGAGAGGTGCTGAGAGACTCGGATGGCCTTTTGAATAAAATTTTCCAATCCGATAACATCTTCATAAATTACCATATATTGATGTACCTCAGCGTTCAAACCCTGGCAGAAAGTTGTGAGAAGGGAGAGTTTCATTCCAGCCACTCGATGCTGCTAGAGTGCGGAACTGCAGCGCATATAAACTGACTGAATCATCACCTTGAAGCAGGTTTAACAGCTGATCATGAAAGGATTTAATTGAAAGGACTGAAGCAGACTGTCTGAAGACTTCTTTAAAGTTTCTGATGAAGGATGATAGCAAATTTGTCACTTGGGTGTCAGATTTCCACAACAATTGTGCCCACTGAAGTGCATGTCCAGAGAGGAGAGAAATCATAAAGATCACTTTGATGAGGTTGATGAGATGAGGTTGCATTTCAAAACAGAGAGAGCGTTGTAGAATAAACTTGTACAAGTAGCAGTCGAAGGAGTGGGTGTGGGGGTAGCAGGAAGAAGTGACTGCCGGACTGCTTGGACGAGTTCGGTGAATGGATCCACTGGGCGATCTCCACTAGCATTCGTGGTATTCTGCATATTTGGTCTGGTCTTCTGTCACACACAGAAGAGGACAGACACATAAGTACGTTTCAACAGCTTTTATTTAGCAGAGAGAGGAGCAGAATGGGACTGCAGCACAGGTAAGTCTTGTTGAGAGCAGATAGTGAGATGTGTGAATTAGCTGGTGGGTAATATTTTGTGTGCAAGTGAAGAACGGGCTTTGGTGGCTTGTGAGCTTTATGGTGCAGGGCAGAAGACAGAGAACGAATGACAGCAGACAGATGACAGAAGACGGGATCTAAGGAATCGCAAGTAGGTACTCAGGTGAGTATGCAGGTAAGGAGTCTGAAGAGCTTGTCAATGATGAGACCAGACACTGAAGTGAAGGGACAGGTGGTTGATATACAGGTGCTGGTCATATAATTAGAATATCATCAAAAAGTTGTTTTATTTCACTAATTCCATTCAAAAAAGTGAAACTTGTATATTTGTGTGTAATGAATGAATATAAATTATATTCATTCATTACACATGGACTGATATATTTCAAATGTTTATTTCTTTTAAATTTTGATGATTATAACTGACAACTAAGGAAAATCCCAAAGTCAGTATCTCAGAAAATTAGAATATTACTTAAGACCAATACAAAGAAAGGATTTTTAGAAATCTTGGCCAACTGAAAAGTATGAGCATGTACAGCACTCAATACTTAGTTGGGGCTCCTTTTGCCTGAATTACTGCAGCAATGCAGCGTGGCATGGAGTCGATCAGTCTGTGGCACTACTCAGGTGTTATGAGAGCCCAGGTTGCTCTGATAGTGGCCTTCAGCTCTTCTGCATTGTTGGATCTGGCATATCGCATCTTCCTCTTCACATTACCCCATAGATTTTCTATGGGGTTAAGGTCAGGCGAGTTTGCTGGCCAATTAAGAACAGGGATACTATGGTCCTTTAACCAAGTACTGGTAGCTTTGGCACTGTGTGCAGGTGCCAAGTCCTGTTGGAAAATGAAATCTGCATCTCCATAAAGTTGGTCAGCAGCAGGAAGACTGAAGTGCTCTAAAACTTCCTGGTATACGGCTGCGTTGACCTTGGACCTCAGAAAACACAGTGGACCAACACCAGGAGATGACATGGCACCCCAAACCATCACTGACTGTAGAAACTTTACACTGGACCTCAAGCAACATGGATTGTGTGCCTCTCCTCTCTTCCTCCAGACTCTGGGACCCTGATTTCCAAAGGAAATGCAAAATTTACTTTCATCAGAGAACATAACTTTGGACCACTCAGCAGCAGTCCAGTCCTTTTTGTCTTTAGCCCAGGCAAGACACTTCTGACGCTGTCTGTTGTTCAAGAGTGGCTTGACACAAGGAATGCGTCAGCTGAAACCCATGTCTTGCATACATCTGTGCGTAGTGGTTCTTGAAGCACTGACTGCAGCTGCAGTACACTCTTTGTGAATCTCCCCCACATTTTTGAATGGGTTTTGTTTCACAATCCTCTCCAGGGTGGAGAGGTTCCCTTCATCTCTCTATTAAAGGGATACTCCACCATTTTTCATATTAAACTATGTTATTCCCTTAACTAAGACGAGTTGATACATACCTCTCTCGTGTCAGTGCATGCACTAAATCCCTCTGTCTCGCGGCGAAACTTTGTTAGCACTTAGCTTAGCCCAGTTCATTCAATAGGGGCCAAGCAGAGAAGCTACCAAACACCTCCACGTTTTCCCTATTTAAATACAGTTACTCGAGTAGTGTAACTCGACCTAGGACGGTGACACAAAACAAAACGTTGCACTTTTCTAAGTAAAATGGAAAAATGTAAAAGTAAAATGGATAACTATATTGTATGGCGGAATACCATAGCACTTGGCGCAGTAATATCTTCACTCGTGAAAAGTCCTCTCACTGGCCCCCGCTCCCTCTCCTCCTCCCTCTCATTTCCGTCAATAGAACCAATGTGACTTTTACAGGAGAGGGAGCCGGGCCGAGTGAAGATATTACTGCGCCAAGTCAAAGTGCTCCCGAGCACTTGCTATGGTATTCCGCCATACAATATAGTTATCCATTTTACACGCTTAGAAAAGCGCAACGTTTAGGTCGAGTTACACTACTCGATTAACTGTATTTAAATGGGAAAATGTGGAGGTGTTTGGTAGCTTCTCTGCTTGGCCCCTATTGAATGAACTGGGCTAAGCTAAGTGCTAACAAAGTTTCGCCACGAGACAGAAGGATTTAGTGCACGCACTGAGACGAGAGAGGTATGTATCAACTCGTCTTAGTTAAGGGAATAACATAGTTTAATATGAAAAAACGGTGGAGTATCCCTTTAATGTGCTTGGACACAGAGCTCTGTGAACAGCCAGCCTCTTTTGCAATGACCTTTTGTTTCTTGCCCTCCTTGTGCAAGGTGTCAGTGGTCGTCTTTTGGACAACTGTCAAGTCAGCAGTCTTCCCCATGATTGTGTAGCCTACAGAACTAGACTGAGAGACCATTTAAAAGGCCTTTGCAGGTGTTTTAAGTTAATTAGCTGATTAGAGTGTGGCACCAGGTGTCTTCAATATTGAACCTTCAATACTGAATTTGGGATTTTCCTTAGTTGTCAGTTATAATCATCAAAATTAAAAGAAATAAACATTTGAAATATATCAGTCTGTATGTATTCTAATTATATGACCAGCACCTGTAATATCATGCTGTAGCATAGGCTGAAATCTATAAACCAATGTTGTAACTTAACCTCTTAAATTTTAGACTTTATCACAAGTTAAAATTGTAGAATTTTGAAAAACTGTTTGTGTTAGGTGAGACTACACAAAGATGCCAAAATAGGCTTACGGACAAATCTGACCATGCAATAAGGGAAAGACAAAGTGGGTAACCATTTATTTCAAACAACAACAACAACAACAAAAAACATCAAATTTCAATAACTCAAAAAGTACCAAACAGGTAAGAATAAACAATAAACCTAACAATAACTAAAAAAGTGTAAATGGTAACAAACGGGTAACAATAAACACTGAACAACATTTTTGTTTGGAAGCATCAACACATCTTGCCATAGGACTTTGATCTGACTTTGAAGTGTGTGTGCATGTGTGTGTGTGTGCGTGTGTTTGCCACATTGAGAATGTTGTATAGGCTCACCCCTTCATTTGATCTGCATTGGACATATAAAAAAATTACTCTGAATTATAGCCTTTCCCATTAATTTTCAATGAGTGCCCATTTTTTAATAGTTTTTTTTTTAAAGAAAGAAAGAAAGAAAGAAAGAAAGAAAGAAAGAAAGAAAGAAAGAAAGAAAGAAAGAAAGAAAGAAAGAAAGAAAGAAAGAAAAAAAACTATTTACTCTAGAAATGTCTATGGCTTTTCGGTCCGTGTATCTTTTGGTCATTTGTTTTTTGATTTAATATTGAAATCGAATTTATTATTGCAACTACATTTAATCTCTTTCTCATCACACAGCCAGACTAACGAATGACTTGACACATAGGCCTACCATATCAAGGCAGAACCTATAGAGGCTTTCTGTGTGGCCATAAATTTGGCATAAATTTAGCTCAGAAATATTATTATCATTATACTAGTTTATCTCAGAAATAACAATTTACTTAGCATGTTTTATTATTGCTGACCATCAAAATCTGTGTGGCAACGCTGTGCGACTCACGCAACAGCACAGAGATAGTGAAGCCCAGACCAGTATCAATTTAAGTCATTCGATACACAAATTTTTAAGATTTTATTCACTTCCATGATTGTCCTGCAAATCATAATTTGAAAATACTCTGATATTTCCAAGTTTGCCAAGAGTGTGGGAACTTTAAAGCTTTGCAGCTTGAAGCGTTTTAGCTTCGTAAAGAAAGAAGGATGTACTTCTTGCACTAGAATATCAAATGTAATATAATTGAGTATTTATAGCTAAAGATAATATTCTTCTGATTAACACTGAAAAATACACATTGCATCTTTCAATCCTGGGTCATCTCACATTCGGTTATATCACAACATCTATGCATTTAATACCTTTTTCATATTTTTCTTTTGTGTAATCTGAAAATGCTGATGAAATGCAACAGAAGAGACTTAAATTATGCTACAATGTCGCCCCTCAGAGGCCATCAAGTGTCAAAACTACTGCTGAGAGTCATTCACTTGTTTGAATGTTTTCTTTTTCTTCAAATAATTTTCTCTGATAATCTCCTCAGCTCAACTTCACCCTGAAGCCTTTGCTGCATTTGGTCCAATGCTGATTTTAGTAACTTAAATTACTTCATGATCCTGGAGACTCAATGTTCTGAAGAGTTTAGGGGGATGGTGTTTAGGATCACTTAAAAATTACAGGTAAATTACAGAGTGCTAAATTTACCAGTACAGTGGGTATCTGGAGCAGGACTGAAGAGCCCTGATTTATATAATATTTTAGTGAAAGCCCTAAAACCAAACCCTAGAAATTTGTCCTAGCCCCTTTTCACAAGCTGAACAGAGACAGGGTACAATGAAGCTATGAGGAAAATGTCTTTTTTCTGGACATTCTGTACACAAGCTCACATTCTGACATGCCTTAGGAAAATTGTACTTATAGAATCGTTCTCACTTTCATATTTTCATAAATAAGCAGTAAGTGTGTATATCTGGGTGTCTGATCTCACCTGATGCATCATGTGTTTACAGCAATGTGACGGTGAGTAAATAATAACTGAATATTAATTGTTCATATATGGCAAGTGTGAGAAAAATGTTTTTCAGTTGGTATTTCATGTGCTTTCCTTCAAGAGGCTACAGCGAATCATATCCTGTAACCATATCCCATATCCTGCTACACTTTTCTTTTCTGGGATGAATTCTGCTCTCAGCAAACTGAACAATGAATAATTGAAGAAGAGAATGTCTTACCACCTTAACCCTTAAATGCATACCTCGGGTCTTTAGTGACCCGGGACGTCATTCACTACTCTCCTCCTCGTTCATTATATTCATTATAAAGAATATAACAAGAAAAAAATCATAAAATTATAAAATAATGCCTATTTTTGTATTCTTTTTTTGTAAAAATTGAATAGCGTCACAAACGACCCGATGTGTGTATGAGTGTATGTATATTTTTCTTCACAACAATAATTTAATCTTAGATGACGGAATACTTGCAATTCAAATTTATTCCACAAGGTGGCAATGTCTGATACACAATGCTGAAGTGACGACTCATTCAGACAGAAAACGAAATAATAATAACATGAAATGGCTCAGCAATTTACTGCAAAACAAGTACTGAACGCAATCAAATATGACTGTTAACTGTTACTGGATGGATCTGGTGAAGCTGTTAGCGATCAAAATATTGATTTTAAAGATTTTGAAAATTATATAGTTTTGAGAATACATTTGAGATCGCGAATGGGATCATATTCATGACCTCAAACATAAAACTAGCCCATTATTTGCTGAATTTACTGGGAAATGAGCTCTGACGAGGACAGTGATGATGGCATAAAACATCTGCACAAACGGAGCCCTTTCAAGCTCCAAAAGGTAACAAAATATGATTTATTTTATTCTTCTGTAATTGTTTCTCTAATATCAGAGGAGTTTTATATTATAACGACAGGTAGAGATCCATCCGTGTTAGATATAGATCCGGGTCGATAACGACCCGAATATGTAAGAATGATTGGCGAAACAGTCATGCATTTAAGGGTTAATGAACATCGTAAAATGGCACACTATCCTTTCATCATGATCAAAACAAGTCGATGATTTTAGTGAATGGTTTATTCAGAAGTTACAAAACTGAATATAAAGTTCAGAAGTTACAAAACTACTTTAAAATAAAATCCAGCATTAGCGTCAGTTCTGGCAGGTCACATCAGTCAAGCTCACATCAGCTGACTCCCAGGTGACTTACGTAGGAATACGACGCCTATCAGAGCATCCATATATAAGCTCCTCAGTATTATCAGCAGCTATCATGTTTCTCAGGAGCTAATTACCCTCCTCCATCCCCAGCTCTTGAATCGTGATAGGATGAACTGTGTTCTCAGGACCTGTATTTCAGGTCAGAAGAAGTTGTCCGGTCAGAACAAGATCTCATGTGCTTTACATGCAGTGCCATCTGAGGGGTCAAAGGTCACGCACATTCCACTGAGGTGTCCTGCCTTGCCCTACAGAATGAGATTTCTCTAGATTCCCTGAATCTTTGTACAATATTATGTATGGTAAATGGTGAAAGACATCAATTCTTTGCAATCTTGGATTGAGAAATGTGATTTTTGAATTGTTTGACAATTCTCTCATGACATTTGGCACAAAGTCTTGAGCCATGACCATCTTTTCTTGACTGAGAAACTCTTTTACACCCAAACACGATACCCTCACCTGTTACCAATTTACCTGCTAACTGTGGCCTGTTTAAAGGGATAGTTCACCCAAAAATTAAAATTCTGTCATCATTTACTCACCCTCTTGTTGTTCCAAACTTGTATAACTTGTATATGATGAGCACAAAGGAAGATATTTTGATGAAAGTTTGTAACTAGGCCACTTTGGGGCACCATTGACTTCCATAGAAGGAAAAAAACTACTATGGAAGTCAATGATGCCCCAAAACTGTTCAGTTTAACACATTCTTCAAACTATCTTCCTTTGTGCTCAAAAGAACAAAGAAATTTATACAAGTTTGGAACAACTATCCCTTTAACAGCAGTTTAACTTGGATATTATATAATCTTTTCACTTTTATTTTGCTTCTGTGCTAACTTTTCTGGAGTGTGTTGCAAAATTAATTTAAAATACAATGATATTGGTCAGTGAAAACATTTAAATCTTTTCTTTGTACTTTTGTCAGTTACAAAAAGGTTCAAGAGAATTAATGAAAACTTACAAGTATACTTAAAGTGTTCTACTGTTACACTTATAGTACACTTAAATGTATACTTTATATACTAACAAGTGGGCCAATTTAGTCCCAAGCAGTACTGAATGTACACTTACAAGTTTACTACTAGTACACTGATAATAGTATACTTAATACATAAAGTATACTTAAAAATTCTTGAACATAACTTAAGTATACTTAAAGGATTAGTCCACTTTTAAACAAACTTTTCCTGATAATTTACTCACCCCCATGTCATCCAAGATGTCATGTCTTTCTTTCGTCAGTCGAAAAGAAATTAAGGTGTTTGATGAAAACATTGCAGGATGTTTTTCCATATAGTGGACTTGAATGGGCACCAAACAGTAGAAGGTCAAAATTAGTTTCACTGCAGCTTCAAATTGTTCTATACAATCCCAGATGAGAAATAAGTGTCTTATCTAGTGAAACCCTTGCTCATTTTCTGAAGAAAATTGGACATTATATAAGTTTTAACCATAAATGCTGATCTTGAACTAGCTCTCTTCTTCTTCTTCTTCGTAGAATTCCGGCAGTGTAGACTCTGCTAAGTGTATTACTGCCCTCCACAGGTCAAAGTTTGAACTAATTGTTAAATACTAGCATATTGCATATAAAAATTAGTTCAAACTTTAAAGACATGGACATCTTGGATGACATGGGGGTGAGTAAATTATTAGGAAAAGTTTATTTAAAAGTGGACTAATCCTTTAATAAAAGTACACTTGTTTGTAAGGGGTTTCATGAATTGTTCTGATTTACAGTTGTTTTGCTGTTTAAATAATACCATTAATTAGCCACACAACTGAGTCAACATACATCAGTCAATCTTTAGAGGTGCATGACTGAATAAAAGATTTTATGGAATTATAAGGAGATTCTGAGGCAGAAAAAGCTCTCCTCATACATCCCCAGCTGACTGACACTGACGCAGTGATCACAGTTGAATCCAGCTGCTCTCTTCTGTCCGGCCCATGCGGTCTCCAGATGCGCCCCTCTCGCTGCTGTTCAGCCTCAGCCTGACTCCTCCTCAACACACGAGATCAGGCACGTGCACACATAGACAAAAAAGGGGCTTGAGCCCCTGCCCTTTTTCTTCCTCGAGAGAAAGTGCCCTTTTTTCTGGGGTGTTTTTTTTTTTTTTTTTTTTTTTTTTTTTTAATAAATAAATAAATGGATATATATTCCTGTTTGCGCAACTTCCCTGTCAAACAAATATATTTACTGAATTAAAAAAAAATACTATATCAGGTCGGCTTTGTCAAGTCGAGTTCAGATGACCTCACTCCGCGACGCGCCATTCATGCCCGCGCGCGCGCCACGCCCCACCTCACGTCGAGTTTGCTGCTGGCTGAAAACTTGTGACAACTATTCCCGCGAAAATGCAACTGCTGTCTGGCGATAAGAAGCGAAAAGAAAAAAGCCCTAGATGGATGCATCTCGTGCATTTCTTTCAGGTAGGCTAGCCTATGTTCACAAGTTTTGGCTATTTAAGGTTTATACATTTAACGCTGCATTAATAGTTGTTACCACAATCAACACATCTGCCTGATTTGATACTAATGAAATTTATGTCATATTATAATTTCAATTATTTTATTGTGCTATGCATTGCGTTTTGAACCATGGTAAAGATTTCGGTTGGGCTGTCGATACCAGAAGAGGAGCATTCCATGGACGCACATCCATGAACCACATTATTAGACAGTTTTCTAAGGATGCATGGTTTATTAAAACTATTTAAAAATCATAATACAGCATCAGCTACATAATGCTACCCACTGAGCAAATTACGTCCAGAAGACGTCTTTTTTTGAGGTCTTGTCTCAGGTTGAAAAGACGTCCACTGAGGGGCCAGAATGAAAGTTTTTATGACGTCTTTTTTTGACGTCTTCTGGACATCCGATATAGACGAACACGCAGAATCACCAAAGGAGAAAAATCACAATTTTTAAGCCACCATCGTGGAGATGAGTGTTTGTTTTAGTTGTGCTCTTGACCCTTGCCTTATTAATATTAGAGTTTGTTTGGGCTGTTAACTGAGTCATAACAGCCAGACAAGTAAAGAGAACTGATCAGGTGTTGATTATATTCTCACATAACCATTATTTGACCTGAATCACTGAACTCATGAAGAGCCCAATCTCTGAGTTAGATTTACATTATTGATTACAGGAAAACTGTGAATCTACAGCACAAGATCAGCTTTTACAATATGATTCAAATGATTTCAGAAAAGGTGTGTTGAACAAAAAAAAAAGTATTCATTTTAGGCACACACAGACATCAAGAATCAGCCCGTGAATCTCAACAGTGGTGACCATCAAAAAGCATGTTGCAGTGCATTCTGGGAGCCACCAATCAAAATTCATCCATGGCTCCCATCATGCATTGCTGCATGAATAAATTATGAGCTTAATTGTCTTAGTAATTTCCTTTATTCTCATATTTTATTTTGTTCTGTTTATGCGACTTTTTAGTAGCTTGTTTTCTAATGTTCAGAGTTGATCTGTTTATCAGAATATGTTGCTTGTCACCGTCATTGAGATTCACAGGCTGATTCTTGATGTCTGTGTGTGCCTAAGAGAATTTTTTTTTTTTATCCTTTATATTATATTGATAAAGCTGATCTTCTGCTGTAGAATCGCAGTTCTGCTATAATCAATAACATAAATTTAACTCAGAGATTGGGCTCTAAATGAGTGATTCAGGTCAAACAATGGTTATGTGAGACCATAACCAACACCTGATCATTTCTCTTTACTTGTCTTGCTGTTATGACTCAGTTAACAGCCCAAACAAACTCTAATATTAATAAGGCAAGGGTCAAGAGCACAACTAAAACAAACACTCATCTCCACGATGGTGGCTTAAAAATTGTGGTTCTTCTCCTTTGGTGATTCTGCGTGTTCGTCTATATCGGATGTCCAGAAGACGTCAAAAAAAGACGTCATGAAAACTTTCATTCTGGCCCCTCAGTGGACGTCTTTTCAACCTGAGACAAGACCTCAAAAAGACGTCTTCTGGATGTAATTTGCTCAGTGGGTATTCTTAAATCTACGCTTACACAGGATAATACGTCAATAAAAGTTTAAACCCTCGCTCTGTCTTTGCATGTTTGATGTCCACATATTCTTGTTGAAGAAATTACACTGGCTGTAGCATTTCTTTCACAAAGAAGTGGCCGAATATTATTATTTAACTAATAATAAATTTTTAATTATGGTGGTTGGATTTGATCGTGCTGTGCTGTCTAACAACAAAAATCAGCAGGCTTTTGGCGTCCTCTGCAGGAATTTGTTATAATATATAATATATTAACAGTTCAGGGAAAAAAAAAATCTTGATGTGTTTAAATATGCAGATTAGCTTATTTTGGTTAATTTAGAAGAAGTCTACAGATGCAAACAGACGGAGGGTAGTAGGCTTAAAACAAACTCCATCTAAATGTGTAGGGTTAGGGATAAGTTTTCTTTCCATTAGAGTAAAAGACATGGCAGCAAAAATTGACCACAATCTTAAAATTGTCCACTTCATGAAAGAAGTATTCCAATAACACCAAAAAAATTAAAACGATTTATTGATTTGTGCAAAATAAACAAATTATTAGTGAAACTATGTCCCTCTCCTTGGTGCAGTCATTTATTCTAAATATATATAGTTGCTGTTGACTTCTCTTGTGATAAACCTAGTGAATACTAAAGAAGACCATGGTCTCTGTGTGAACTAATTATTTTGTAGAAATCTGTGGAGTATAAAACAATTGCGTGAGTGGAAGTCAAAGTTGTCTTAATATATTTAAGGGTTCATTATTTTTTAAATAAATAGTTATGAGAAGTGCCCTTTTTTCCACTTGAGCCCCTGCCCCCCAAAATGTCTGTGCACGTCCCTGCACGAGATGACGTCACTCACAGTGTGCACACGGGACCACAGATATCAGACTATGTTGAATATCCCCAGTGGTGGTGGAATGCATATTTAGATTAGATGCAAATGAAAGCTTTTAATTAACAATAATACTAATAATAATAAAAAAAAACAAAAAAAAAAAAAAAAAAAAAAAGCACAGTATCAAGGTCACCTAAAGGCAATTTAGCAATTATCCTGTAAAGAACATGCAGAAAGAAAGAACCGGACCGGGACATTCTTGCTCTGTCTGGGACACATTGAACTGCTGTAAAAATAAAAGCTCTTTAATAATAGGCTACTCTACAACTTTAAAATATTCATTTGATCAGGAATGAATGTGAGTTGTGTGAAACAAGTTGTTGTTTTGGTTATAGTTTATAGCGTAAGAGAGAAACGACAAACAGAAAAGATAGTATATATAATGTGTAAGCTAACACAAAATTTGTCTGATGTCAAGATCATTTTATATTCTTATATCAAAATATATATACTCCTTTACAATGCATTTTGATTTAAAAATATACTTTTAATGGTCCCTTAATGTTTTAAAGGACATAAAAAAAAAAAAAAAAAAAAAACAGAAAGAAAGTAAAGATTCATATATTCACGTTCCAAACCTGATGTAATAATGAAAGAGGCACAATTTTGATTCTCTTTTAGTTTGTCTTTTCTGCTCAGATTGTTTCATGTTTAGTTTGTTGAGCTCCTCCAAATCTCCAAAAATAAACAGTTTTTTTAAAATAAGCAGTCTTTTATTCTGATTTAAAATTATAATTGTAATATTTAAAAAAAAAAAAATAAGACGTGGAGTATAAAAATAGTATAAAAGTTTTTTTAAAACCCTATGAAACAAACATGAATACTGCATTCATTTCTAAAAAATTGATACATGTTCAGATTTTTTACAGGTTTAATGCTGGGCTGATTAATCCAATCATCCAAAATCCCAAAAATTTGTGCTTACATAATATGTGTGTGTGTGCTGTGTTTGTGTGTGTATATTGTGTGTGTATATATATATATATATATATATACACTCCTGAACAAAATCTTAAGACCAGGGGAAACATTACAAGTATTCGCAATTTGCGCTTTTGGATCATAAACAGGTTGTAAGTACTGCTTTAAAATGCCAAAAGAAGAAACAGGAACAAGAGACAAAAAATAGAGAGTAGGCAATTTATTGAAAACTGCATTTAAACTCAAAAGGCTGTTCATCAGCTGATCAAAAGTTTAAGACCTTAGCCCAAAAAACCCCCACAACAGAACTAAAAGTGTCAAAAAAGGACTCAGTATTGAGTATCCCCACTGTTCTTGTTGATCACTTCAAACATTTGTTTGGGCATGCTTGATGTGACTGTTTCCAGGAAGCTGGTGGGAACGTTGCTCCATGTGGGGAAGATGGCTTCACGAAGGGCATCCATGGTCTGGAACTGACGTTCATTTTGTAAACTTCCCTTGCCATCCATTCCCAAACATTCTCAATGGGATTTAGATCAGGGGAACACACAGGATGGTCCAAAAGAGCTCTAAGAGGAGTCTTTCGTCAGGCAGGCATTGTGAACGGCAGCGTTGTCCTGTTGAAAGACCCAGTCATTACCACACAGACGAGGGCCATCAGTCAAGAAGGATGCCCGCTGCAACATGTCCACATAACCAGCCACCGTTTGATGCCCAGCGCAAACTGAAGCTCCATTTTTCCATTGAAGGAAAAAGCACCCCAGATCATGATGGAGCCTCCTCCACTGTGCCGCATAGAAAACACCTCCAGTGGGAACTCCTTGTCATGCCGGTAGTGTTGGAAGCCACCAGGACCATCCAGGTTATATATTTTTCTTGTCAGAAAAAACTTTCTTCCACCTTTCAATGTCCCATGTTTGGTGCTCCCTTGCAAATTCCAAAACAGGCAAGTTTGTGGCATGAGAGGAGACATGGCCTTTGAAGACATTTTTTGTTCTTTAAGCCCTTCTCTCGCAGAAGCTGTCTTATGGTTATTGGGCTGCAGTCAGCATCAGTAAGGGCCTTAATTTGGGGCGAGGATTGGCCTGTGTCTTCACAGACAGCCCGTTGGATCCTTCAACTCAGTGCAGGTAAAATCTTTTAGGGTCTGCCACTTTACTTTTTTGTCCCGTAACTCTCAGGATCTTATAAGAAATGTAAAATGACCATCTTACTGTGTCCAACCTCATCAGTGATGGCGCATTGCAAGAGCCCTTGCTTGTGCAGCTCAACAATCCTGCCACATTCAAAGACAGAAGACCTTTTTGCCTTTGCCATCAGGAGATCAAGACAGTGTGAAGTCTGAAGGAGAATGACATAAAAGCCCTATTTTTGTGCAGATTTTTACTTTTTAAGGCTATGGTCTTAAACTTTTGATCAGCTGCTGAACAGCCTGTTTGAGTTTATATGCAGTTTTCAATAAATTGCATGCTCTCTATTTTTTGTCTCTTGTTCCTGTTTCTTCTTTTAGCATTTTAAAGCAGTACTTACAACCTGGTTATGATCCAATAGCGCAAAATGCGAATACTTGAAATGTTTCCCCGGTCTTAAGATTTTGTTCAGGAGTGATATATATATATATATATATATATATATATATATATATATATATATATATATATATATATATATATATATATATGCGTGTATATAAATACACACACATACATGAATATATTTAAGATAAATTTGTTATATTTATATAAAAAAAATTATACACAGTATAATATAAATATATGCACAGCACAGTATACACATGAACATATTTCTTAAACATATACATGTAGGCTATGTGTGTGTATTTACACTTTTATTTTGGATGCGATTAATAGTTTGCCCAGTTTTTTTTTTTTTTTTACTTTATTAGTCACAGACTCGTTTACTTTCATGTTTAACAGTTCTTCCGTAGTAGATTCAATCCAAACTCTCTTTTGATGAATATTCATAAAGCAGTGCAGTCAAAACTGGACATTAAAAAAAACAAGCGTTTAACATGAATGGAAATAACAGTCAAAGAGCATAAACTGAAGAAACATGTTTAGACTGAAACAGGAACAAGCGTTTTATAGACCATAAACTACAATAACATGCTTAAACTGTAATAAAAACATGCCATGTGAATTAACAGTGAAATACTGGCAGCAGAGGTGACTGTTTAATGTTCATTTTACAGTTATCTCTATGACGATATAATGATATGTTATTAATTTCACATCATTGATAATAACCCACCGGACGCGAGCGGCGCGACGCGTCAAAAGACAAAGGAAACCCATTATAATCTGTGAAATTGTCTACACTGGATGCGGCGCGGTGAGACGCGAGTCACGCGACA
Source organism: Chanodichthys erythropterus (assembly GCF_024489055.1). Lineage (NCBI taxonomy): Eukaryota > Metazoa > Chordata > Actinopteri > Cypriniformes > Xenocyprididae > Chanodichthys > Chanodichthys erythropterus. The sequence goes on along the minus strand of NC_090223.1, from coordinate 53,657,420 downwards.
CAACACACTCCCGACAATAAACGGATTTCCCGTTCTATTTCTGAGGTAGTCCACGTGCTTTCCAACGGTCAGTTTGTCGCGTTATTATTGGACACGGTGTACAACTGTGGCTGAAGTCAGTTCTTGTGTTTCTTTTTTCTGCGATGCTTGTTATGTCTTCAATAAAGCTCAATCATCATTTAATTATATATTTATGGATATATACCAGGTTAACCTTCATAACATTTAAGAAGGCCTGTTTTTCATTGCTCTGAACAGCTCTATTTGTAGAGGAATTTAGCAGTTTTATAAAGAGAAAAAAAGTGAAATCACTGTTAAATTTTACTGAATATTCTCTGTAAAAATACATTTCCCAAAAATGTACAGATTTTTTTTAACATCATTATTATTTTTATGGACATCTCAAATTAACATTACGTTTTTTGCACATGGAAATCTATGTCTGTTTTTTTCCCCCAGTAACACACATAATTAGTTAAATAACTAGAAAAATGTTTGCATTTTTATGTAATTTCACACTTCAGATGAAAATGAGAAATTATTGTTAAATGGTACTGCATTTTCTCTGTAAAAATAACTTCTTATTTACAGTGTGTGTCAGTCAGTGTTGTTTAATGTGACACAGAGACACTGAAGAGTTTGTATTATAAAGTGTAAATCCAGCACAGAGGGGTTGATCAGTGAATGTGTGTGTGAATGTGTGTAAGTGTGTGAGTGTGTGTGTGTCAGAGACGCTGTAGAAGGACAGAGTGCCGGCCGACACGTCCACAAACACTCCTGCTCTCTTACTGACTGGAGAAGAAGATATGACAGTGGAGTTATTATTGTGACGGACAGTGAATCTGTGATCAGAGCAGATCAGACTCCAGGACTTCTCATTACGTCCAAACTCACAGTCACCACTGTATCCTTTCCTCTTGATTCCTTTATAAGCCACTGATATTCCAGTATAATCTCCACTCCATTCAGCCTCCCAGTAACAGCGTCCAGTCAGAGTCTCTCCACACAGAACCTGAGGATTATTCCACACATCAAATCTCTCTGGATGATCAGGATACGACTGATTCTGTCCCACAAACGTCACCTTCCTGTTCTCCTCAGACAGAACGAGGAAAGGGTTCACTGTGTTTGGATCCAGTGTGAGATCACAGGCGTCTGAACACAACAACAACATTTACAACAACAACATTTACAACAAACACTCAAACTGTGAGAGTGACCACTTACATTTTTGTAATCCTGCTGTCATCCTGAACTCTCCTCCATGATCCACACTAGAAAACACACACACACACACACACACACACACACACACACACACACACACACACACACACACACACACACACACACACACACACACACACACACACAGAGAGAGAGAGAGAGTCTATTAAAGTCTGTATTTCACAAACACAGAGAAATTTTTCTTTTTAAGACCTGACAGTTGACATAGCAACCATACAGATCACCTTAGCAACTGTATAGGAACATGAAAAGTCATATTTCAGCACCAGAACATCATATCTATTTTGGGCATTGTACTGATGTAATAGAAAATCCATAGCAACTACCTGACACACATAGCAACGTCATAGCAACCACCCAGGATACCCTAGCAAACACCTAGTATTTCCCTAGCAACCACCCAACCACAAAGCAACACCCTAGTAGCCACCTGGAAAACCTTGGCAACCACCTAGCAACGGCGTAGAAATCACCAAGAACTCCATAGCAACTGCTTAGCAACCACCCAAAACAACCTAGAAACCGCCTAGCAATGCCATAGCAACCATTTAGAACATCTTAACAATCACCTAGCAATGCCCTAGCAACCAGCAAGAACACCTTAGCAACCGCCTATCAATACCTTAGCAGCCATCCAGAATACCAAATCATCTGCCTAGTCACACCCTAACAACCATTAAAGACACCCTAGCAACTCCCTAACAACCACCCAGAATACCTTAGCAACTGCAAAGCAACACTCTAGCAACCACCCGGAACACCTAAGCAACTGCCTAGTAATGCCCTAGCAACCACCTTAAACAAACTAGCAAACCACCTAGCAACAGACTAGCAATGACTCAGAACACCTTAGCAACCACCTAGCAACTCCCTACCAAACACTCAGAACACCCTAGCAACCGCCTAGTAACCACACAGAATACCCTAACAACTGTGTAATGAAATGATTAAACCACTTCTCAACATTAGCACATTGTAGAGATGTGTGGATGGGCTTTTTTGACTCCAGCTGTCAGCAGGCTTTAGGTCTTAACCTGGCAACTTCCTAGCCACACCCTAGCAACCATTTAGAGCACCCTAGCAACTGTATAACATCATGAATAAGCCATATTTCAGCACCAGTACATTATACAGACTTGTGGCTCGCTTACAGTCACATGCATCACAGCAGTGACTGCCTAGTGCCGAGTTTTGCCACGGTTGGTAAAGCCAACATACTGAAATATACTAAAAGCTTCTGAGAATAGTAACAGTAAACAGTATCTCCTCCAAAGGATTTAAAGCTGCAACCACCAAACTCAGGTCAGATCTTCAGACTGTTCTGACAGCATCTCTTCTAACTGATCTGACTTTACTTTTGATCCAACAGTACTTCTTAGACACCATAGCTGTTTATCACTATCAAACAGGGGCGTAGCACCAAATTTTGGGCCCTGGGTACAAACCATCTTGCTGGGCCCCTGTACCAAATACCATAGTGATACCAATGGGTGGGGTATTGCATTTTTATCATAAAAACACTTAAAATGTAAACAAAATAAGCCACACTCTGATTAATATATTTTTGTTTCATTGTCAAAAGTACTACTAACTTGCTAAAATATCCTTTATTGTCACAATACCCTTTTTAAAGTGTAGGCTAAGTACAAGTTAATTGCTGATTATTTGTCTGTTTAAAATAAATGCAGACTATAGAATCACAGGGTACACTAACCGCCAAACTAGACATTCAGTCTTTGAATTACGTTTTAAAATAAGTCATTTTCAATCATTAAGATGTGCATTAAACTGAGAACAATCCTGTACTTAATGTAAGAGCGTGCGCAAGCTAATTTGCATAACAATGCGGTAAAATAGGCGCTAACGATCTGTGTTTTCGCGTGTGTTAGATTTTGATAATGGAGGGTAATATACAGTGTTTTCATGTAAAGTTCTGACTCTGGGGAGAACTGCAGCAGAAAAGGAGACAAGCTGCGCAGGCTCCGCCTCCGTCTGCTTCTCACTCCGTTATTTACTCAGAAATATTGTTTGCTCGCTATGTAGGGTGTGATACTATAAAGTATTGGTATATTATTCAAATAGAGTACGAACATAAATGTATGCTATTCTACCTGGAGTAGATATTTATGTTAAAACAATGTCAATGCTCGATGATGCATTTGTAGCTCACCTTTCTTTTCAAAAACCTGAGTGAGCAACTGCTTGCCCTCATTTGCCTTTCTCTCTTTAATCTTCTTTTCTTTTCGTTTTTGAGCCCCTGATTTTCCTTTCTTTAGGAAAGACATGACTCTTCCCCTGTCTTCCTAGTTCATATCACGGCTAACTCCAGCTCCTGTCTCATTAACTGATTCACGAATCACCGCAGGTCCGCAGAAGCACCTGACCTGCGGGTCGTACCATTTACATTGATTCGAGAGGGGTGGTGGGGCCCTGCACAGCATGAAAATGACTTTTTTTTATACCAAACCAGTGCCTAACTACAAGTTTAGTTTTGCACAGCAACTTTTTTTTATTTGTAAATAAATGCTATACAAATGTTAGTGCATGTATATGTATGTATAGAAAACTGACTTCTAAGGCCCCCCCCCTGCCTCGGGCCCTGGGTACTCGGTACCCTTTACCCCCCCAGTCCGACGCCCCTGCTATCAAATTTAACAACTATCCTAGGACAACATACTAAAACATGTTAGCAACTTGCTAATTCATGTTAGTGATGTGGTAAAACATGTTAGGATCATGCTAGCAACATGATAAAACATGATATCACCATGTTTTCTTTCTTTCGTCACCAATATTAACTAAAAGCTAATAAAACTTTTAAACTTTCAGACAAGGCTTCAACAAGCCAACATAAATGTTTGTCACAATGAAGTTTACTTTCAAGTTATTATTATTATATCATATTGTGTTTCTACTGATTTTCTTCTTCTTCCTTATTTTTCTGCCCTAAAAGTGTATTGGCACAAGAGGCCGTAGATTGCAGCGACCTCAAACTCGGCAGGATGGTCCCAATCGTGCATTGCGATACACAGCACAGACACACAGACACACCCCCTTTCGACACAAAAAAAAACTTTTTCAAACTCCTCCTGGGCCTTTGGCCCGATCTTTACCTAATGATGCACACAGCAACTAGAGACGGTGCTAGCAAGCGTTGCAAATTTCAGCCGCTAATAACTTAAAATCTGAATAGAAGGAAAGAGATTTGATGCAGATTTTCAAGTCAAGTCACCTTTATATACCTTTTA